>NC_143517.1:37151386-37306186 GCF_031878675.1 Megascapheus bottae | reverse complement strand
GGGTCCTTTAAGAATAGTATACAAAGAATTTGACTCCTTAGATCCTTTTAATTTCTATCTCTTGCCTTCTTGCTGTGTGTAGGAATTCCAGCACTTGAACAGGAATAGAGAGGGGACGCCCTTCTCTTATTCCTCATGTGAATGGGGAAAGTGATCATCACTTAAAAGTTTCTATCATATAGTAGTTACTTGTAGCAGCTTTTTGTCTTTTCCATTCATTTGCTTCTTATTTTTATATTTTAGTTGCAAAAAATTCTAATTCTACTAATGATACAGAGTGCCTGCAAGTGAAACAAGATTTTGTTGTCTTTTAAAACTCTTTTCACTGTTGTTATCAGATTATAAAAAACACTTGGATACCTAAGAAATAAGCTGTCTTTACTGTAGAAATTTCTGAAAAAGACAGCAAACATCTCCAGTCTCTTTCCAGTGGATTTACTATGACACCCTATCCTGCAATACGCTCTTGTGGTGTGATCAGAACCTTTCTGGGCAAACATTTATCATTACCTCAGAGCAGTATGTGGCCAAACTGGAATTTGAAAGCAATCATATGAATCTCTCTGTATAGACTGAAAAGAGATAGATAAACTTCACAATATGCTAAGGACGATGTGACCAACAAAATCCAATCCACTTGCAAAGCATCCACCATTCAGTAGTAAACCAATGAGCAATGATGAGAATAATGAATAGGGGTGATGAATGTTGACCATGGGCTGTGTTCTTCTCTTTCTAACACACTGTGAAACGGAAAATCTGAAAACATGCCCAAAGACCTCTAGGCCAGTCTCTCAGGGATTTTCCTTTTAAGGTTACAGGGCCCTGGGGTCCCTTCTGCCCAATCTAAATGGATCAGGGAGGGCAGGGTATGGAGTGGCATGGAGTAGAGAGGGAAGCATAGTATCTAGTAACATTAGCAGATGGGGATATCTGAGTGCATGTGTATGAAGGTGTGTGTGTGTGTGTGTGTGTGTGTGTGTGTGTGTGTGTGTGTGTGTGCTTCCAGATGGCTCTGCCTTTCCTGTGACCTACTTGTCAAGATCTGAATAACCTCTCTTGCAGGGCTCTGGAGAAATGGCTGGCTCTGGGAGTAGGGGAGAGGTAGGAGGGAGTAACGGCTGTGCTCTATGAAGACAGGAACATACTTTTTTTCCCCCTTAAAACAGTCTTGAAATTGTTGGCAAGCCCATAAAGAGATTTAGTTAGAGTTGTCTTGGGGGAAGCTTTGCTTTGAGTTCATTTATTAATGTAGATTTTTACATGGCTTTTTAGGTAGAAACATGTGGTACTTTAGGGCATTTAACACCAAGGAAAAAAACTTCATTAGGAAAAATTCTGGATATTAATATAATGCAAACTTGCACTGCTCCATTTTACATTAAAAAGCAAGTTCTTAGAAACTTTCTGAAACCTGTAGTCATTTCTGACATTCGCTGATGATATTTTATTTTCATGTCAAATCATATAGCAAGGCTTTCAAAATGGAAAAGAAGAATCTAGATTTAAAAGTATGTACATATATAGTTGAAGGAAGATAGAAACATGACATTTTTTGTACATAGACACACACACAAACACACACCTTTAGAGCGTTTTATCATTGGTTGAAAACCAAGGTGTCTATTTCATGATTTTTTTTTGTTGTTATTTGAAGTGAAGGCAAAATTCCCTGCAATAAAATCTCAAAACTCTAAAACTGTTCTCTGCAAACAAATGCAGGCTAATTAGAAAAAGAAGATTGATATTGACCTAGTATCCTATGTATTATTTATTTATTTGCTTACTTATTGCGTATTGCATGCCACAGTTCAGAGGCAAGAAACTTCCAAAGAAGCAGCTCCTACTGGAGCCAAGCATTCTGTTTAAATTGCTACCCACATCACAGATGCTGGCCTTGACTTCCTTCCTGGAGACAGTCCGGACTGAGCTATATGGCTTAGGGGTAGAGTGTTTGCCTAGCATGCAGGAATCCCTGGGTTTGATTCCTTAGTACCACATACACAGAAAAAGCCACACATAAACCTCAAAGGCAGCATGTAATGGAGAGGAGGCTACTAAGTGGAGGGCAGGTGCTAAATAAACCTCAGCCCTTCTTTCTGTCACTTACCTGTCAATGATTATATGCCAGTGGTTCTCAGCCAGGGCAGATTTTTGTCACACAGGAGGTATTTGGCAATAAATGGTGATACTTTCCATGATCAGAACTAAGGGAGGAGATACTATTGTTATGTAGAGGTCAGCAATGCTCATTAATATACTGGATATTTAGGGGGGATGCAAGATGGCCCTTACACCTAAGAATTACCTGGCCCCCAAATCCAGTAGCCACACTGTTGAGGTATCCTATTCTATATTAATGCAGGAAGATGTTGGCTACAGGTTGGATCGATGTACACACAGACAATGTGGAAGGCCTTGTTTTCATTGTTCTCCTGTATCAAGAAACTTCCAGTAATCTTTGATCATCCTGAGAATTCTTTAAAGCATTCCCTCCCCTCCAATTACTTTGCTATGAAGGTAGGATACAGAATTTTCCCTTTCCAGGCCGCCACCTTAGGAGTGGAAGGCCTGTTGTCTCTTTGAAGGCTGTAAAATGAGACAGAGACAAAGAAAGAGGTGTAGACTTGAGAGTAGGAAGGGAATAGATGTTCTGGGCTTTAGGACCCATGGGACAGAAAACCTCATCTTCCTTCTAGGAGGTGGCTGTTCCTATGACCAAAATGAAGTTTGCCATGAAAGCCGCATTGCCATCCCAGAAAAGTGGAGGCGGATAAGACCAGATCAAGACCCCAGAACTGATTTCCTCCTATCAATTCTGGATCTACCTTAAATGCGCCCCCTTGTGGCCACACACAGGTGTCCTGTTATTCTAGTTGCTTCCCCTAGTTGCAACTGAAGAAATGAGCCCTCATGTCCTCAAGGAGTGACCAAAAGGTGGGTAGAAACTGGTTTATACCAAGCTCAGATTTCCATGGATTACCATTCAAGAATAATATTTACATATTTACACAACTCCTGCTACAAAACAGACACTGTCCAGGACTCTGTAGAAGAGATATAAAGAAGGATCTATCATGGTTCAGGCCTTCAAAGATTCTTTCTACAGAGAGAGAGATAGACATATCTTTCACTGTAGAATATAACCATAATCAAAAACAGATTGTCTTAAGTGCTATAATAAAGGCATTACAAGTCAAATACAGTGGAACAGCAGTGAAGCAGAAGATAAATTTATTTTAACTGGGGGAATGTGGGAAGACTTTACAGAGAAAGTGACATTTGCACAGGGCCATGAAAGATGGTAGGACTTTGACAGATGGAGAGATTAGTGTTGGATGGAATAAGAGAGCACATGCCTGTTTGAGAAATCATAATGAATTTGGTGTAACTGAAGCAGACAGAACTTCCAGGGGAGCTGTAAAGAGGACAAGAAAGTTTTTGGAACTGACCACAGAGGACGTGCATACCAGGATGAGAAGTATGTGTTTTATCCTCTATGTAGCAGCACACCACTGCAAGGTATTTGAGCAGCCCTTTACCTTAAAAAGTGTGGTTTTCTGGTAACATGCAAGATGTGATGGAGAGTTGATAAACTGGGCAACCAGGAAGGGAACTTTGGAAATAATTTTTCCTCCTCCTCCTCCTCCTTCTCCTCCTCCTCCTCCTCCTCCTCCTCCTCCTCCTCCTCCTCTTCCTTCTCTTGTTCTTCCTCTTTTCCTCCTCCTCCTTTGCCTCTTCTAACTCCTTTTCTTTCCCATTTCTTCTCCCGTTTTCTTCTTTCTTCTTCCTCTTCCTTTTCTTCTTCTCCATCTCCTCCTCCCCCTCATTTTCTTTTCTCCTCCTCCTCCTCCTCCTCCTCCTCCTCCTCCTCCTCCTCCTCTTTCTCCTCCTCCTCCTCCTCCTTCTCCTTCTCCTTTCACCAAAACTAAAGATGAAACTACAAGGTCAAGCCAGTGTTTGTCAGCTAGCAGAATAGTGCAGCAGAAAAGAGCTGTGCAGTCTTGTCCAAATCCTTATCGTGCCAGGGTAACGGAGTATAGGCAAGTTATTTAACCTTTGTGCCTCAGTTGTTTCTTCATCTGTAAAATAGGGTTACTTCATCAAAATTTCTTTACAGGATTGTAAAGGAATTTATGTGTATTATATACTAAACACTTAGAATTAGAATTGATTGTTAAATTTATAGTAGTCTTACAAGGTGCTGAGTATCAGGTTGGTAGCTAGAAATATGCCATGGAGAGAGTGTTTACATCATGGAAATTGATAATGAGAGAAAATGAATGTGTCAGAAAATGAGGAAGAGGCCAGGAGTTTGGCCTAGTGGCTAAAGTGCTTGCCTAGCATGCATGAAGACCCAGGTTTGATTCCTCGGTACCACATACACAGAAAAAAACCAGAAGTGGTGCTGAGGCTCAAGTGGTAGAGCTCTAGCCTTGAGAAAGTCCAAGGACAGTGCTCAGGCCCTGAGCTCAAGCCCAGGACTGGCAAAAATAAAAATAAAAGAAAATGAGGAAGAGAGGAGAGAAAAAGAGCAAAAGAGAAACAAATACACCTTGAACCTTAAGCAACTTCAAGTTCTTTGAGTGGAACTTAACATTTGATGGAAAAGGACAGTGCTTAAAATTAGAAATTTCAAGTCTAATGCCTTAACCACCCAGTCACAAGCACAGAATTGAGAAAAATAAGGGAAGGAGTGGATCAAAGTGGGGTGAAGATATTGAGGGAATGGCACAGATTACGATGCATTGTAAACCTAAACTCCTCTGTTAAATTGCAAAAAAAATACTTCAATGCATAACCTAAAACTTAAGAAAAGTGATGGAAGGGTAGGTTCGGAAGGGTGGGTAAGATGTTGAAAGCAGAGACATTGATCCAGACATACTGTGGTCATAAACTGCCTTGGTGGATGGCAACTCCCTTGTGTAACGTCTTAAAAATAATAAAAATACTCCTTGGACCGGGAGTTTGGCCTAGTGATGGAGTGCTTGCCTAGCGTGCACAAAGACCTGGGTTCGATTCCTTGGTACCACATACAGAGAAAAGTCAGAATTGGTGCTATGACTCAAGTGGTAGAGCACTAGCCTTGAGGAAAGCCCAAGGTCAGTGCTCAGGCCCTGAGTTCAAACCCCAGGACAGGCAAAAAACAAAAAAAATACTTCTTTAAATGGAACTTTGAATCAGCATCACTTTATTCTTCTGTGGGCTTTGGAAATTGGAACTGGAAGTGACTTCTGAGGAGGAATGGGGAGTGGCTATCGCCAGTAGCCGGTGCTGGAAAAATCAGCATTGATACCTTAAGCCCAGGACCACACAATGTAGAAAACACCCTTGTTTAGTTAGAAATGAGCTTCAGGGACCGATTAGGTGGTTTAGAAAGCACCTGGCAAGGTGGCTCACATGGTAGAATGTCTGCCAAACCAGTGTGAGGCCCTGAGTTCAAACCCCTGTGCTTCCATAGTAAAAAAGCAGACCATCTGGGTTTGAATCCTTCTTGCACTACACCTTAGCTGAGACAATCTGCTCGCCTGTGCTTGAGTTTTTACATCTACAAAATGGTGAAATGGCTCTGCCCTTCCAGGGTTATTCTAAGGACTAAGTGAAGCATAAAATAAATTCAACTGTAGACTATATGGATCACTGTTACCACATGATAAACACAATTCAGTGTCAATCATGGTTATTTTTCCCCTAAATATTAAACCATATGAATTCTAGTTATGTCATTTGATTTCTTTGAGCTGTGGTTTTATCATCTGTAAAATGTAAATAATATAATAACTGCCTCTTTCACTTTTTTTTTTTTGGCCAGTCCTGGGTTTGAGCTCAGGGCCTGAGCACTGTCCTTGGACTTTCTCAAGGCTAGAGCTCTACCACTTGAGCCTCAGCACCACTTCTGGCTTTTTTTTCTGTGTATGTGGTATGGAGGAGAACCCCGGTCTTTGTGCATGCTAGGCAAGCACTCTACCACTAAGCCAAACTCCCGGCCCTGCCTCTTCCACTTTCTAAGGTTGTTGTGAGGGGTGAATAAAACCTGTTGAACATGTAAGTAAGTGTTTTATAGGTTGTAGAACACTGAAGCGTTAGCCAGGCGTGGTGGCTCACGCCTGTAATCCTAGCTACTCAGGAGGCTGAGATCTGAGGTTCAAGGTTCAAAGCCAGGTGGACACTAAAGAATGAGAGACTCTTACCGCCAATTGACCTCTAGAAGTGGGAAGTGGGACTTGGCTCAAGGGAAGGGCGGTAGCCTTGAGCTGAAGAGCTCAGGGACAGCATCCAGGCCCAGTTCAAGCCCCACAACCCACAAAAATCCAAACCAAAACAAAACAAAAACATGGAAGAGTCGCCTTTGTTGACATAAAAATCATCTGATCCAGAGAGGCAGTATTGGAATGAGTTGGCAATTTTTGAGCAAAACTAACAGTGATTGAGAATGCAGGGGGAAAAAATCACCACAAGCTGTGCAAATCAGGAATGTCTGAGCCAGGCACACTGCAGGATGCACATGTGCCTACTATGCAAAAGAGTCTGGCCACACATTGGTCTTTTTGGCTACAAACCCACAAGCAGCAACTGTAAGCAACAACACAAGGCAGAAACTCCTCTCTATGGTTGCATCTGAGAAAGTGGCTGAGCTACTGGTACACAGCATGTGACAGATGTTCTGTGCAATAGGAGTTCCTCTGAACTCCCCAGCCCCTCCCAACAGAGCTGCATCCACTGGCAAAATAATGCCTGACCTTTGTCCATTATTCCAGCCACTGTCTGTTATTTAAACCTCTAAAAGAATGAAATCTGTGTGCATTGTCTTCTGTAACTATGCAGATGTAATCTCTATAGGAATTTTACAGTAGCTCTTCTTTACTTGCTAATTTACCTAGTAAACTATTTTTACCCTGAAACCATCTTCTAAATCTCGATCTAAAATTCTGTGTTATCACTCACTTTGTTGGGTTCCTGTCATTCTCTCTAGTCATTCTTCTTTTACTCTTTATTGATATTGATATGTTTCCCCCCCTCTCTCCTTTTCTTTCCTTTCCTTTTTCTTTCTTTTCTTTCTTTGGTGCCAGCACTGGAGCTTGAACTCAGACACTGTGGTTGCTTGGTTATTTTGCTCAAGGCTCATGTGCTGTCACTTGAATTCCATCTCCACTTGTAGGACTTGGAGATAAGAGTCTCATGGACTTTTCTGCCTGGTCTTGCTTTGAACTCAGATCTCACTGTCTTGAGGAGGTAGTTATAGGTTTGAGCCACACATGCCCAGGAATATCTCTGTCTTTGAAACATTATATTATTAAATATCTGTATGTGTGTGAAATTCTGTCCTACAAAATCCTTTTTTTTGTTGGAGAATGCATTCTGAGGATGTATCTAAAGTCAGATTCACTTTTTCTCTCTACCAGCCATTTGACCAGCAGATTGTATTCCTAGCCTAATCAATCATAAGTAAGATCTCTACCATTTTCTAATTAAACTGACGCAGTGCCCTCGTGTACAACACATCTTCCTTCTTTTTATCCTCTGCATGCAAATAACAACTAGATTGCATCTCCTCTCCTTCAATGCTGCCTGCATCTAAAGCCTCATTCTTTTTTTTAAACCTACTTTTTTTATTGTCGGGATAATGTATAGAGGGGTTACAGTTACATTCATCAGGTAATGGGTACATTACTTCTCACACATTGATACCCTTTCTCATGATTTTGTCTCCATTTCCCTCCCTCACCCCTCCCAATCATCTTGTTTTTCCCCTTCTCGTCCCTATTTCAAATAAATAAACGTACATTCAATATACCAGGTAATAAAGTCAGATACAGTAACAAGATGAGATTAACCAAAAGACAAACAAATAGAAGAGAAATAACATAGTACATTAAGAAAAACAATCACACAAGATAAAGTTCTTGTTTCCATATCCTAGAGTTCATTTTATTTAGTCTCATCCTATATAACTTTATGTGCATAGCTTTTGTGAGCTATTGCGATCCTTTGCTAGGAGAGTTGTAGATGTGTACTAATTATTACAAATGAGGGAAACCATGGAGTCTATGTTCCTTTGGTTCTAGCTTACTTCACTTAATATGATTTTTTTCCAAGTCATTCCATTTCCTTATGAATGGGGTGATGTCATTCTTTCTGATGGCAGCATAGAATTCCATTGTGCATAACTATCACATCTTCTTTATCCATTCATCTACTGAGGGGCATCTGGGTTGGTTCCATTTCTTAGCTATGGTAAATAATGTTGCAATGAACATCATTGTGATAATAACTTTATTATGCCCTTATTTCTGGACATTTGGGTAAATGCCAAGGAGTGGAATTGCTGGGTCACAGGGGAGCTCTATGTTTAGTCTTTTGAGGACCAGCATACTGCTTTCCAGAGTGACTGAAGAAGTTTATACTCCCACCAATGCTGTAATAGCAATCTCTTCTGGACACATCCTGCCAGCATCTGTTGTTATTAGATTTCTTGATCCTGGCCATTCTAACTGGAGTGAGATGGAATCTCAAAGTTGTTTTGATTTGTATTTCTTGTATGACTAGAGATGTTGAGCATTTCTTCATGGGTCGATAGACCATTTTTATTCCATCTTCAGAGAAGTCTCTTTTTAAGTCTTTAGCTCACCTTTTAATGGGATGGTTATTTCTTTGAGGATTTGTTTTTGAGAGATTCAATTTTTTGAGCTGTAGGTATATTTTAGATATGAGGCCCTTGTCTATTGTATGGTTAGTGAAGATCTTCTCCCACTCTGTGGGATTTCTATTGAACTTGCTAGCTATGTCCTTTGCCATATAGAAACTCTGCAGTTTAATGCAGTCCCATTTGTCCAAACTTTCTTTAATTTGTTGTGTTTCTGGGTCTTTACTAAGAAGGTTTCGACCTATGACAAGGAGTCCTAGTGTATCTCCTATTCCTTCTTGTAAAGTTTTCAGGGTATCTGCTTTTACCTCAAGGTCTTTGATCCATTTGGAATTAATTCTGGATAAGGCCTTATTCTGTTTGCGCAACTACCATGTTTTCTTAGGCTGTTTTCATGACTTAAATTTTGTTCACTATGGAATTTATTTTCTATAAATCTAACACATTATAAAGTGAAAATTTAGAGGCAGGAGGAACTTTTATTATTCACTCCATCTACTGGATATGAATTATATCCCACTTACTATATCATGTTGCCTTAAGTAACATTCCATGCACCATATCCTCTAGATGCAGGAAAATATTGGTCAGAGCTTTTAAAATCTTCCATGCCTTCCTATATGGGGTTCCCATGTGCCCATCCCCAGGGTTCAGCAAAAGATACCCCACTTTTCTAGTGTCAAATTTACAGTCTGCGTGAGGCTAGGTCTCTCAGGATTCAAAGCCAATATCTTCAAAATGTGGCCTTGCCTCTTTGCTGTAGAACCTGGAGCAGTCATGGAAGAACTTCCCCAGAATCACTCTGTACCATCTTCCTACCCATCCAACATATTCTGCCCTGTCTGGGACTGTTAGCTTGTGCTCTATGCCTCTGGATGAAGCCTTCTCCTCCATTTGCACACAGTCCCACAGTACATCACCTGCTGATGGGCTATCTTTCCTCCTCTCTTAAAACCACCCATTTTTTTCACTCTGTACTGTATCCCTTCCCCTAACTCTGAGCCACACTATTATTCCTTCTGTTTCAAAGGACGTGGTAAGTCTTTTTTTTAATCCACCTCACTTTTTTTTTTTTGCCAGTCCTGGGCTTAAGCTCAGGGCCTGAGCACTGTCCTTGGACTTTCTCAAGGCTAGTGCTCTACCACTTGAGCCTCAGCACCACTTCCGGCTTTTTTGTATGGATGTGGTACCGAGGAATCGAACCCAGGTCTTCATGCATGCTAGGCAAGCACTTTAACCACTAGGCCAAACTCCCAGCCCCACCTCACTGTTTTTAAGCCAGCTTTCAGCTAATCGCTTTTTTTTTGCTTCCTTCAGCAAACCTCTTCACAATGTTTCTATATTCCTTTTGCTTTCTCTAAGATGGACTCAAGTCTAGGTTGATGTCTCCGGATTTCTTCAGATCCTCTCTAGTACTGTGACTCAACTAAGTCCAGTATCTAATCCTTTCTTTTGTCTACATTCATCTTCTTGGTTGTTGAAGTCCTTGAAAGCTTTATGTATGAATATGCTGACTACTCATTCTTTTGTTTTTCAAATTATCTTTAAGTAGTTGTAAGCATTCAACAAAGTAGCTTATGAATACATTGAATTTTGATCAATGTCCCCCCTCTCATCGCTCTCCCCATCTCTCTCAAACCCACCCCTTCCCTTAAGTTTCTTACTTTTTAAGAATATACATTGCATTTATGACTTCATTCTTTTTTCTTCCTCTCTTGATGACTGCTAATTCTGTATCATCAACTCAAATCTCTCTCCCAAACTGAATTCATCCTTAAAAATTTCCTTCTTTGAGATGCATTGTCCTCTTAAATTGGTGTGTTGAATTGAAACCCCTTTGTACAACAAAAAATAATTTTTAAGTCTCTTGACTACCCAATAGGCACTGCAAAATATTGTCTAAAATCCATCTTCTGTCCCTCCTCCTTATGTTGCTTCTTACCCAGATGTCTCCCACTCTGGTTGTGATAAGTCATCTCCATAGCCACTCAGAACTAAACTCTTCGAGCCTTGATGCCTCTATCTACTTCACATCTCATATCCATTCCACCAAGAAATGACTCACAGGTGGATCTATTTTTACCCCTGTCTAGAATAGCTAGCCTGTCATACTCACACCCGTGCAAGGTTCTAGCACAGGTTCACTACTCCAGATGCTTAATTGATTTTCAGGAACTCAAACTCAATTTTTCTCTTTCCATGTGGTGTCCTCGAATAGAGTAGCCAGATGCTTGGGAAATGCATTCTCAACACCAAATCCCTGCCAACTAATTATGGATGAAGTTTCTCCAATTGACAGACACCCTATTAAAATGTCAATTGTTAAAACCACTCAGGTATGGAGAGGTCACCGTACTGAGAAGTGATTGTCATTGCCAAATTGAATACAAAGGTCCCAAGAGGAGAGACATGCCATGCCCAGGCAGGCAGGGGACGGCTGCCAAGGAAATTACCCGGGTTGGTCAGGAAGCAATAAGAATGGGTGGATGGAGAACAAGAGCTGTTATTGTGGCTTTTGTGGAAAGAAACAGGTGGAGCCGAGTAAGCAAGTTTAATATGGGCTACTTTGAACAATTTTAGCAGCTCTGGGAGGCAGAGCCATCCTTAGTTGTTTGTTGTCTGGCCCTAGAGTGACAGTAGCAAGTGGACTGTGGCCCAGAACACGAGAGTTCAATAAAAGAGGTGGCCAAGGGCTAAGCTCTGAATTGATTTGGTGTGCATGCGGAAGGCACATCATTTGGTTGCCACTACTAGGAATTCGCTGGAATTGGAAGGGGCTCTGTCTCTTGATTTAGCAAGATCCCAAGTTGTCAAAGTATCAAAAGGAAAATTGGGGTTAGTATAGTTGCACGCAGAGGAGAGGTCGAAGTCATGTATTATTCTTTCAGCAACAATGGACAGATGCACAAGATTTGGTAGATGTGAAATCTCATGGGCATTTCTTACCAAGCACCCAGCAACGGACATAGGACCATCAGCAACAGTTTTCTTAGTCTAAGGTCTGAATTAAAACCTTCCATTTCCTGCAAGAAGAATCTAGAATGATTTCTGTTTACCTAGCCTCACTTCACTCAGGATAGCCTAGAGATTACACCTTTGATCACCTATTGTCTGCAAGGTTCCTTATGCTAGTTGCAGTTCCATTGAAATTCTGGTACCTAGAGGGACACAACTCCTGCTTGGAGCTCTGGCTTAGGGCTTAGTCCTAGTGGATGACTGAATGCTCCAGGCTTCTTACGTTGCATATTCCTAAGCCATTGCTATTATTTCTACTACAGTATGAAAACTTACTACTACAATATTTTTTCTTGTATGTATGTGTCCATTCTACAAGATCTGAGAGCTCCTTTAAAACTAGAACCATGTATATTTTTCGGTCTCAACTTCAGAATTTTGCCCATTTTTGACAAGTGAGAAGGTGAATGGTTATACTTCATAAGCCAGGGTCACATGCACCCCATCTCTGAGCAGGAACACTCACAAAACATAAAATGGTGATGTTTTATTGGTTTACTCTATGCTCTGTGCTTTACATTTGTCATTCCAGTTAATCCTTATAAACACCTTGTATGTGACATTGAGGCCTACAGAAATCGGATCTTGTTCAAAGTTAAAGGCCAGAACCCAGCTGTGCTCTTCATCCTACCTGGAATGGTCTTGCACACCTGGTTCTAGGACAGTGGTAATTAACATAAAGATCAGAGAGATCTAAATAGTAGACTAAGGGGGAGACTCTGTAGTAGTACGTGCAATTCACTGATAACTAGAATGAGATGGAGTCTCAAAGAGCACCACATCTATTGTCGAAGCAAAAGAATGTGCATCCAGGAATGGAGGGACAGGTGAGTGTGCGAAGAATGCTGTGGGGACAATTGTGAGAAATGTGGCTAGGTGGAAGAAGACTACATTGCTGAGACTGATGGCTGCTTTCTTTGGCTCCCAACAGGAACATGGCATTGAGGAAGAAACCCTTCTCACCAACAGGCAAAATTCCTTAAAAGAATGGCAACCCTGTCCTTCTCTCACCTCCTCTCAGCACTGAAAACAAGCAAAACACTGGGAGTTATCTAAAACCAGATGAAATGCCAACACATTTTGAAGGGGGATTTAAAGCAGGGCAAACAGTGTTACCTGCCCTTGGAATGAGAATAAGGAGGGAAATGAAGAACTTGGCTTTCACGGATTTAAAAAGTTGTACAGAAGAAGTAATTCCCAGTTGAGTGAGGATTTATTTTCTCTACTTATCTGAGATCAGAGCTCCCTGTCTCAGTGGTTCTGAAGGGCTCTGTCCCTTTCTACTTGGCTGAAACTGGGTTGGCCTATTTGGAACTGAACATATCTATTTACGAATCACATAATATTCTAATAGTTGTTCGACTATTGCTCTAAGAGCTTTATGAATGATGCTGATATTTGCCTTTGCATTTTCATCCCTTAGCACAGTTCTTAACTTGTGTTAGTTGGACAAATGGATATTGTTTGAACAAATAAGTAAGTAGAAATTAGAAAGTAGTTAATGTAATTGGTTTATTTGATATATTTCTTATTTCTGCTGTATATAAAAGACATAAACGCATCCTGCCTTAAATTTATATATTATAAACATAAAAGTTGAAAAGGCTCTGTAAAATACTCCTGGGAAGTAAAATTTGAGGCCTGGTAGCTTCAAAAAACTTGATCTTCAGGACTTCTATTTGATGGTTTAGCTATTAAGATCTTGAGACGGATACAAGAAAGAAGTGACACAAAGTGACACAAAGTTTTCTCCTCCAGGGTTGAAGTATAAAAGAAACTCAATCTTAGAAAAATGATGAGTACTAAAACCTGACAAAAAGAAAAATTGTAATGCAGTGACCTTGTTTTTTTCCCTTAAAACCAGTATTATTTCTTCGCTCTACTTTGCCAGCTTCTCACAGAGTGGTAGGCACACATTAGCAAGTTGTACAATAATGTGTGTTGGTTTTCCAGGGCAAGATATCAAAAGACCTCATGAGGAAAGAGACGGTTTTTGTGGAAAGACACTGGATACTCTAAACATTCTCATGTTCTTTGCCTTCCAAACTTGAGCTCTGTTTGATCCAATTTTACATTTGAATGTTTCGAAATAAGATGTTTCGTGAACAGTGTCCTCATTCTGCTCATATTCTCATGTGCTCTCAGAAAAGCAAAGGGGAAAAACAAATCTCCCAAAACAATCAGAAAAAATTTCATTGTTAATTTTAATCACATATATATGAGTTCATATACATCTGGCATATCCAATTATATATAATTGTAGATAGTATGTATATTACATTATATATTTTATAATTGTGTTACATATATATGTTATATGTATCTAATTGGGTATGTCAGAAATTGATCTTGCCTTTAGCCTGCACATCAGATGTAATATTCCATTTCAACTGAGACAATGACCCATCACACTTTATTTATAGTTTTCTTGAATTTTTTTTTTTTTGCTACTCCTGGGCTTGAGCTCAGGGCCTGAGCACTGTCCTTGGACTTTCTCAAGGCTAGAGCTCTACCACTTTAGCCTCAGCACCACTTCCGGCTTTTTTCTATGTATGTGGTACCGAGGAATCGAACCTGGGTCTTCATGCATGCTAGGCAAGCACTTTAACCACTAGGCCAAACTCCCGGCCCTTTCTAGTTTTCTAAATGATTTACAGTTCAGTCAGCTTCAGTTCTCCTTTGGAGATTTACAAGAAAGCAGACATTGGTTCTGATTTGTTTTTAGAACTTTTAAACATTTCTAAATTTAAATGACTTGTCTTCGTTCATATTGACTATTAAATTTTATCCCTGGAATTCATTCTCACAAGAAACTGAAGAATAGATACTCAGGCTACAATGCCCAGTGCAGCTCCTACGAATGGGGTTGTTTCATGGATATTGCTCATTTCTTGCCCTATTAGCTACTATTACTCTTATGGCCACCTCTTTCCCCTTAACCTTTCAGTACAGTAGTCAGATCTGTTTACTCATCACATTACATCCCCTCCAGTCACACCCAATTCCCTCTAGATTCTGGCTGTGATATTTTACAGAAAAGCTTGAAAAAAGAGGATTAGCAGGAAGAGGTTGCTGCAGCAGGTCTTTAGATTAGATCTGCTTTTTTAAAAATCTCTTTCCCTTTTATGTCTCATTTCCCTTACCTGTTGGCTTCACTTTCTGCTAGTGTAATCTAAATGAGGTGAGAGTGACGTGTAAACCTTCACCATTCCCTTTCCCAGCATTGCTTGCTCACTTACAGTGCAAGGCTATACTTCTCAGTATAATCTGTCTTTTCTTTTTTTTAATATATTTTTATTGTAATTAATAGAAGGGTTACATGATATTTGCCAGATAAATGGTGCCTTAATTCCCACACATTGATACCCTAATCCGTCTTTTCTACATCAGGAACGAGAAGTCCTGCCTCTTCTTCATGATCAGGGTGAATTGCTCAGTCTGGTATGGTAACCCATCCTGCACCTGCTGGCCTGCTGCCATAAGTAGCCTAAAGGGAAAGCCGGTCTTAGCTTTAGGTTCAATGGAGCCCTTACCACATACCTGTGGATGGATGTTCTCACAACCTGGACCTTCTAGAGGTACAAAGTCTGAGTAGCTCAAACTCCCCATGAAGGTAACTAGGGGTTCTTGTCATTTGAGATGCCCTTCCTTTCTCCTCCTGCTCTCCAGACCTGTGTATTCTTCCTATTGAGACCACAGTACACCATGTCCTCAAAGGGAACATGCCAGCTTTTTAGTATCAGTTGCAAACAGAAGGCTTGGCTGTCCCTGGAGAAGCTATTCTCCAGCCTCAGGATGGGGTTGTACATGGCAGAGCCAATAGGTCTCATTGTCATATGCTGAGGGCATTCCTGGGCAGGGTTTGATTTCATTGACGTTCACAGCCGTAGCCAACCATACCCATCTTCATACTTCTATCTCCAACATCGACATGATGGTTCTCCCACTGGTAGCAACCATAGGAGGTTCAAGGGGTAATATATGGACATCAGTTCTAATGGTGTCTCTTAAATAAGATCTGGCAATAACTGTTAAATAAGAAAACTAAACTTGTGTTCAGTCAAGTCACTTTGACAGATACAAACTGAATTTATTCCTAATCCTTAGTTTTATTTCAAGTAGTTAAAACAGTGTCAATAGAAGCCCTTCTCAGAAGATTATTAGTCAAGATGATAGTGCTGGAAAATTACTAATGGATTCTCCCAGGTTGAAGTATTCAGAGAACTGGTGCAAGTTCATGTATAGCTATAGCTTATAAATTTTATTGCTACCATGTCCTTATAAAATAGTCTTCAATATCATAGAACAGGTATTCTATATTTGAATTTCTGCAGTTGTTACAAACCTCTTCCACATAAAACTCTTTAAAATAATTGAGTGAGGATTCACAATTGAAACATTTACACACACCTCTTTTTTTTTCTTCATGCAATTTTTGTTGTTACTATGAAGGTGATGTACAGAAGGGTTGCAGTTATATAAGTCAGATATAAAGACTCCATTTTTTTTTAACAGTGTTACTCCTTGCCTCACTCTCTTCCAGTTTTCTCCTCCCCTCCCCACTGAAAATTGTATAATTCATCTTCAGCATGGTATCTAGAACCGCTACTGCATTTGTTCATTCTTAGTCTCACCACTTCTGTGACCCCTTACAACAATCAAATAAGACGAAAGGAAAAGAAAACAAAAGCAGCAACAAAGAATAAAATCTCTTGTTTACATTTCCTAGAGCTTAATCCAATAAATATTATTTTGTGTGACCAGGTGCACATATGTATTGTGCCTTTGTGTTCCTCTCCTAAGAATATCTTCCTTTGCTCTCACTGTGTTTGAATGCCTAGAGACCTATACAATTTATCATGTCCCAGACACAGATCTCTCTTATTCAGAAGGTTTATCTCTGCTCCTTTTTAAGTTGTTGATTTCCTGGAAAGAGCAGGTCATTTGTTCTATTTCTGGTCATTTCTCTTATATCCTGGATTTGGATTGTTATTTCTTCCTAATATTCTTTAACTTGATTCTCCTGTTTCCTGTCTTTCCTGCAAATTGGTAGTTAGATCTGCAGACCCTATTAGATTCAGACAAGAAGTTGTGCTACGCATTTCCTATCACATTATATTTTGACATGTAGAATTGTTATTGGTACCAACTCAACCTGATCCCTCCATTATTAAGTTTCACCTCATGGTTTTAGCATCCAATGTAAGCTGTTTCCTTGAACCATGACTTCAACAAACTGGCACAAGTATAATTCTCTAATTTCATCATTTTTTCTTTTTAATTGGCCAGAACTCCGGTATGAAGAAGAACATTACCTTGACATCTGTTTGGTAACTCTGAAATACTGTTTTCTTAGAAATGTTAATTATTTGGCCGTGAGTTTGGCCTAGTGGTAGAGTGCTTGCTTGCTTAGGTCCAAGTTCGATTCCTCAGTACCACATACATGGGAAAAATCCGGAAGTGGTGCTAAGGCTCAAGTGCTAGAGCTCTAGCTTTGAGAAAGTCCAAGGAAGGTGCTCAGGCTCTGAGCTCAAACCCAGGATTGGCAAAAAAAAAAAAAAAAGTTAATTATTTTCTTTTGTAAGGTTTCGCAGAAAATTTTTTTTGCCAGTCTTGGGACTTGAACTCAGGGCCTACTTCCTGTGGAGCTGGGATTACAGATGTGAACCACTATGGTTGGCCTTCATCCAGTCATTTTAGAGATGTGTAAAATTACACCTGTCAATGCAAAGGGACTAGTCCAAGGTCCTACTGCTAATGAGTGTCAGAAGCTAGCTTTAGAACAATTACACTTTGACATCTTTTTACTAGTTTACCGTATTCTTTGTGGAGATCCAAGATTACATAATAAATGTTATTGATCCAATATCCTTTGTTAAGTTGAAATAAGTTATTCAGATTCTTCCCAAATATATAATAAACTCCTGCTAGGAATAGTAGAAAACACTTATTTGTAGAAGCATAATATAATTATGGCATATTAAAGTAATGAGAATTTAATGTTTTCTTTTAATTTTGTTTTGTCTTTATGGATTGTAGGGCTGGAACTCTGAGCCTGGGTGCTGTCCCTGAGTTCTTTAGTTCAAGGCTATTGGTCTACCACTTGAACCACAGCACCACTTTCATTAATACTTTTCCTTCTTTTTTTCATATATTTTTTATTTTAATTAATAGAAGGGTTACATGATATTTTTCAGATAGAAGGTGCATTAATTCACATACATTGATACCCTTTCACATGTCTTGGTCTCCACTTCCCTCCCCCCCATCCCCACCCTCATCTTGTTTTCCCCCATTCCCTATCCAATTTCAAATAACCAAATACAAATATAGCTGATAAATCAGGTAATAAAGTGAGATACTGTAACAATATGAGATAACCAAGGGACAGCAAAAGAGATGAGAGATAACATAGTACCTTAAGAACAACAATCATTCATTATATGGCTTAGGTTTCTATATCCTAGAGATCCTTTCATTTAGCATCCTACTATATGGCCTTTTGTATCAAGGTTTTGCTCTATTGCAAATCTCTGCTATGAGAGCCCAAGGTTTCTACTGATTATGACAAATGAGGGAAACCATTGAGCCTAAGTTCCTTTGAGTCTGGCTTACTTCACTTCATATGATTTTTTCAAAGTCTTTCCATTTCCTAACAAATGTGGCGATGTCATTCTTTCTGACAGCAGCATAGAATTCCATTGTGTACAAATACCACATCTTGTTGATACATTCATCAACTGAGGGACATCTAGGTTGGTTGCATATCTTTGCTATGGTAAATAGTGCTGCAATGAACATTATTGTGCTGGTGGATTTAGTCTGTCCTTGTTTCTGGATGATTGGGTAAATGCCAAGTAGTGGAATTGCTGGGTCATAGGGGAGCTCTATTTTCTTAATCAGATAAAAATATAGGAACATGTAACAAAAAGAAATTTCATCAATTGGAAAGCACTCTATTATTATCATAAAATGATATTGATAAAACATGTAGAAACTTGTCTAAATAGGATATAATTATTAAATGCATTATCTTTTACCAATAATGAAAGATAATAAAGCAAGGTACAAGTATGTATAGTCATATATCATTTAACAATGAGATGCATTCTGAGGAATGCATTGTTAGGTATAACATATAAACCTATTATGTATATTGTAAAAACCTATTTGGTACAAGCCTACTATATACCTGAGTCATATGGTGTAGGTATATGTATGTTGGTCACCATTAAGTAGTGCAGGAATGTCTAACCACGTCTTGAACTCAAGGCCTTATGCTCACTCAAATTTCTTGCTCATAGCTGGTGCTCTACCACTTGAGCCATACTTCTAGCCTGTTTTTTAAACTGGTTAATTGGAGAATAGCTAGGATCAGAGATATAAACCACTGGTTTCCACCTGTCACAAGATTTTGTTATTTTAAAATGTCTTCTCATGGAGATATAACAATGAAATCCTTCTCCTCAACAAAAGATAATAGAAAAAAAACATATAAGAAATAATTTTGAAAATAACGTAAAATGTCTTCAAATGTCCTTTCTTCTCATATCAGTTCTTCTTCTATTTAATCTTGGAACATTGTTGTATCTCTCACCCAAACTCAATCAATGGTAAATGAAAGAGAGTTCAAGCCTTTCAGTTTTAAGGAGAATTAAAAGAAATGTACAGGTAGCTTCAGTGGTATATATATATATATATATATATATATATATATATATATATATGGTATATATAACACAATGGAATTCTACTCATCAATCAGAAAGAATGAGCTTGTACCATTAGTAAGGAAATGGAAAGACTTGGAAAAATTGTATTAAATGAAATAAAGCAAACCCAGAGAAACATAGATTGTATGCTTTCCCTCATTTGTGGTAGCTAGAATATTCCTATAAATCTAGGAGTCAGTAAACATACTGTTTGATTTAAAAAAATACAGTGGGACATGATATATTATCCAGATCTCTGATATCCAGATCTCTGAGCAGTTTCATGGAGGATATTCTTAAGAGAGGAACACAAAGACATAATACCTATGTGCATCTGATCGTATGAAATCAGAATGAACTCCAGAAAAAAGAAAACAAGAGCTTTAGTTCTTTATTTGTGTTTTTGCTTTCTTTTCCTTTTGTCTTATTTGTTCCTTTATCTGTTCCTTTCCTGGAAGGAAAGGGAGCACAGAAATAAAGGGACAAAGGGTGAACGAATGCAGCAGTGGTACTCACTAGGCAATAGGTTGAAAATGAAGAACATAAATTGTAGGTAGAGATGGGAGGGAAAAATTGAGAGAGTAAAGGAAGAGGTGACATTGTCCAAAAAGAAATGTACTCCTTATTTGACTTATATAACTGTAACCCTTCTGTATATGACCTTTGTTAGACAATAAAAATGCATAAAGAGAAATGTATAGGCAGACCTTACTCTCCCTAAGAAGAAAGAAAGCTTGTTCTTTAAGAGTGGACATGATTCTTTGGACGTTTAGGTAACATATCAAGGCTTTACTCAACTCCTTATTGTTGAGGATTCGGTGTTCAAACACTGTTATCTCAATATTTATCTTGTCAGCTATTGCTAAATGGAACATTTTTACAAAATATCTGTCTGTTACCTTTCTTTATTAGTTTGGATCACAGTTGAGATATGAGGACTCATCTTTCTTCTTTTATCACAGCAGCTTCACAGAGAGATCGAGAAAGACAACTAAATAATTTTCCTAAAAGCAAAGGGACAAAAGAGAGGCTGCAAGGGGAGCTCTGCTGACAGCCAGCCAGACAGGCGGAAGAGCTTTGGACATCATTGCTTCCCGCACCACAAGTTTTACCCCAGGTACCATGCTCTAATTCATATTCTTGACCCATAGGTCACTACAGAATTCTTTCTCTTCAGGGTTTGAGGGTTTGAAATTCCTCTTGAGGTTGAGATGCATCTATAGGAGATGTTTCTTGATACCTTTTCTGGAGTTACTTCAGATTGTTTCTTTCCATTCTCTTTTTTAGCCTGGCTGGACTCTGGTCAGGAATGCTGGGCTCTTTGTAAGAATGGTAGCCCTTTAGGGTCTCAGTAATGGCTTTAACTTATGTCTGTGATATTCAAGACAAGGTTTGCAGCTTTAAAACAAGGACTAGATATTTTGGAAAAAGAATAAAATGGGAGAAACAAGCTAGCAGACATACATCTCCTGCCCATGTTTCCTCCATATTGGATTTGATGATGCTTAGAAAAGAGAAGTTGCACAAGACTTCACAGTGGTTCTTCTCTTCCATGCTGACAGAAATAATGGCTTTGGTTGGAATGCTATGTGGGCATGGAATGAAACCTCTTTCTAACTTGTTTGTTGTTGTTGATGGTGGTGGTGGCGGTGGTAGTGGTGGTGGTGGTGTGTGTATGTGTGTCTTGAGGCTTGAATTCAGTGGCCCTGGCTCTGGCCCTGATCATTTTTGCTCAAGGCTGGCACTTTTCCACTTGAACCACAGCTCCTGGCTTGCCTGCCTGCTTGCCTCCCTCCCTCCCTCCCTCCCTCCCTTCCTTCCTTCCTTCCTCCCTCCCTCCCTCCCTCCCTTCCCCCCCTCTCTCTCTCTTGCATGCGCGCGCTGTTTCGCCTTCCTTTTTTCCTTTCTTCTTCTTCCTCCTTCTCCTTCCTTCCTTCCTCTCCTCTTCCTCCTCCTCTTTCTTCTTACTTTTGGTGTTGAATTAAAGAATCTCACAGATTTCTTACCAAGATTGGGTTCAAACCACAATCCTCAGATCTCAGCCTCCTGAGAAACTAGAATTATAAGCAGAGCCACTGGTGCCCAGCCCAGTTTTTCTAACTAGATTCTTGTCCTAGGATTAAAACAAAAACAACCTCCCTCTCTAACTGATGTATTAACCAGTGGTTGCTTATAATCAAGAAGATTGCCCTTAATAAGCAATGGTCTCATGGCTGATATTAGCATATTTGTCTCTGTGATAACAAACCACAAAGCTGAGAACCGTAGCACAGGCTGTTGGAGCCTAGATCTCATCTAGAGGTGATAGCTATGTTCATATGTTTGAGAAAAATTTTTCCTGTACTATACTGTTTCAGTTAAAAAAAGACCACAGTAGTTGAGTTCTGAAAGTCCTGTTATCTTATTCTTATAATGAATTATTAGCTATCTGCTTTAATTAGGAATCTAGTATCTGCTCTAAATTTAGTACAATGGTTCATGCTTGTAATCCTATCCACTTGAGAAGAAGAGATCAAGAGGACTGTAGTTCAAGGCCCACCTGGGCAAAAAGTTTATAAGATCGTTATCTTAATCAACAAAATTAGACCTAATGGCAGGTGTCTGTCATCCTAGTTGGTGACAAGTGTCAATAGGAGGATGGTGGTCCAAGCAGCCTCCACTTGAAAAATAACTACAGCAAGAAGGAGTGTGTTGCTCAAATGATAAATACCTTCCTAGAAAGGTACAAATTCCTGAGTTCAAATGCTAGTACAATGAGAAAAGAATCTGTGTAAAGTCTAGTATAGTATTCTCTGGAGTCCACATAAAAGCATTGTAAAGAATAAGCTGAGGATATAGGTTTGAGTAAACAAAAAAGACTGCTCTTGAACTTAAGAAAATATGACCAGGAAGATGTGGGGAGGCTAGACATCGAAGAAGGTCAGCAAACTTTTCCATTAGAGTCAAGACAGAAAATACTTTCAGCTTTGAGGACCATATGGTCTCTGTTACTGCTCTCAGCTCTCCACTTCTCATGTCACATCAAGCATGGACAACAGGGTTGAGTATGGCTGTTTTCCAAGGAAACTTTATTTTATTTATGAACATGGACATTTGAATTTCATGTAATTTTTACATGTCACGAAACAGTATTCTATTAATTTTTTTAACCACTAACACAAGTAAAAGACATTTTTAGCTCCCAGGGACTTATGAAAGCCAGCACTGGAACAGGTTTGTCTCATGATGGTGGCTTTCTGGCCCTGGATAGAATTGATCTCTAGGACTATCTTTCTTCTGGTGGGCAGAATTTGATTGATGGGAGAAACAGCAACTAAACTATTTCCTTACAGAGCTCTCATAGGGGCATTTAAGTCAGTAAAATTCCCAAAGATGTTGTGAAGAGGACATTCTCCATACACCATCCCTCCCTTTAGTAACAGTTTGGCCTGTAAAAATTCTTCCCAAGGTCTCACCTCAAGACACTGTGCTACCCATACAGCTTTCTCGCACAAGGAGGCCAGCCACTAACATGTGTTCATAATTTCTCCATTAGAACCTAATAGCATGGCAAGAGCTTAGCTGTGGATGCGGGTTAGTAATAGGAAGGCCTCATAGACTGGAGGACAAGCTGCAGAGAGCAACATAGCAGCCTGGCGGTTCTTACTTCTGAGAACCTTGGTCAAATGTTGAACCTAGCACATATTCCCGTTTGAACGTGGAAGGAACCCCTCCCAGAGGTGGTAAGCTCCCCTTACGGAAATTAGGTTAAGAAAGTGTCAGAGATTGTATCCAGGCAGTGAAAAGAAGGTGGTGTGGAATCTCCTACTGTATTTATACATTCAAACACCATTACTGTGTGCTGACTTAGTGGTGCAGGTCATCTTGCTCCCACGGAGAGGCACCATGGAGAAAGGAGAGGTTTGCATGCAATGCTTCATCATATTCACTGTTTTATATTACACATCACTACAACCTCACAACTTGAGAGATGCAATTACCAAGACCCAGACTTTCTGTGCTTCCTGGGATGGGCAAATAATTGACACGTGGTGGAGTATTTTGCATCGTTTCTCAGCGTCATGAACAAAGCTTCCAAGCACTTTTGTAAAGGATGATGAAAAAAAAAAAAAGAGGCGTTTCATTTCATTTTATAACCCAGACTAACGTCTTCTCCCCTGTTGATTTCTGATCTTAGAAACAAAATACCTGCTTGGGGGGATGAAGCCTGAAAAGGGAAAAATTAAACTAAGTTTGAGTTAAGTATATCCCAATGGTAAGCATTTAAATTAGAGCTCAAAAAAGTCTTATATACCAAATGGTAAAGCCTCCCCTGCCCTGGACTCTTAGCGTCCAGTCCTAAGAGAAAGGGCAGGTCCCCCAGGCAGCTCTCTCTTGCACTGGCTGGATAAACTGCTGTGTCAGCAGCTCCATGCATCATTAGCAGACCTGGAAAAGCTCCAGCTGCCTTCCTTTTACACTCTCTCTGTACCTCTCACTTTAAAAAACAGCTTTCATCAACATCATCCCAAACATCTTTTGTTTTCCCAGCTGGAGAGGCCTTTCTTTCTGCCTCCATCCCATCTCTAGCTAACCAGGCTCTTTTGCCCTTAAGATCTGTAGCCATGAATCAACTGGAATCATCACCTGCAGCCTCTAAAGTGAATCTGAGTGCTTTGGGATTCTATACACCATCTATCTTCTCAGAGTGCCATATTTACTTACATTTTTTTTTGCTCTATCCACTGTTGGTGGTCATCATTGTCTCTTCTTTCCATCCTTCATGTTAGAGACAAACTATGAAGATCCTCCTAGCCATATTTTTGTTCTGCGACTTAGCTCCAATACAGTATAATGCTCTTTGTGCTTGGTGGGTTTCTCCAATCCTTCTGACAAGCAGGATGCATGCCAGGCTTATGGCTAGAGTTATTTACTACATAAAATGATCTCTTCTTCCAAGGCTTCCCCTCCTCACCTAAATTTTTCTGTAAATGGTTTTACAGTAAATCCAGGAGAGAAAATTATATTCTCTCTTTAAACACACACACACACACACACACACACACACACACACACACACACACACACACGGACACTCATTCCTTACCCATGAAGTCTCACACAGACTTCAATGCTTTTACTGTCAAGATTTTCATCATCCTTATCCAAACCTGGACTGAGCTTTTAACAGTCATCTGCTTGACCTTCTGTCTCCAGAGAAGAGACTGCCTTGGTTTTTAAACCTCCCAATATTCCATGAAAAAGTTTGGTGCTTTGGGAAGACTTTTTTTTTAGCTTGTCCATTTTTTTTCTGAATGTCCTGTTGTTTTGGATTATGGTAGAAATGATGACCAGGATACCATTCTCTTCTGGAAGAAGTAGCAACCTGAGGTGATGGAAATATTTTCTAGGTGACCTGCCGCCAAGTTGGAGGGTTACTGATGTTGAGCTCAACTGATTCAGCTAGCCATTAATGCCATGCCCTTTTCTTTGGCCGTCACTTACTTCTTCCGTTTGAATTTGGAAAACCCAATGCCCAGCTCACAAAATGAAGAAACCCAAGGAATGGAGCACAGTTATAGCACAATATATTACTTACTGAGAGATTTTATTTGTCCGTGTAAGTGGATCTTGTCTTTTAAATGAGATTGAAAACCCTTCCTAGCCCATGCAAACCCATCTAGATCTTTATTCTCAAAATGTCATCTGGTCACTGGCAAGAAAGCTAACCCAGACTCTATGTTGAAAATGAACTTGAGGGTTGGGGTGAGAGGGGAAAATTTGGGAAAAAGTGAGGGAAGGGGTGACATTGTTCAAAATAAAATGTACCCTTTATCTGACTTATGTAACCATAACCCCTCCACACATCACCTCTACAATAACAATACATGAATTTAAAATGCAGCTAGCCTCAATACCTAACTAAAATTAGTGGTCATAATTATGATGTGTGAGAGAGAAAGAGAGGAAAAGACAGAGGGAGAGAGAGAGACAGAGACAGAGACAGGGAGAGACAGAGACAGAGAGAGAATGAGCCCATTGCCTCCCATGTAATTCTGAGTGGCAGAAGAGGGAGGGGAAAGAAATGAAGACAAGAGGGAGTTGACAACAACTTGACCTTTGGAATGGTGCAGGGTTTAATTGCCAGTAAACTATATGGGGAAATGCTAACATCGGAATGTCTGTACCTTAAACCTTGACCTAGCAGGCATGCACCTTTCACAAAGATGAGAAAACTAAAGCCTGAGGAGGTGACATTACCAGACAGGTATCTAATTCTATATAGCTAGTGACAAATGGAGAGTTGATAGTCATAGGTCTTCTAAGACTTCTACATAGTAAATAGCTTTCCCCTGCTTGCTCTCATTCTTTCAGTCTGTGCCTCGGGACTATCATAGTCTTCCCCTATTATCCTTAACTAGAGATCAGCCCCAGACACAGCAAGAAATTTCCTAAACCTACCCCACTTGTTAATATCCTACTGTCTCAGTGAGATCCTGTACACTTTACTGCCAATCTTACTTGTGAAACTCAGCCCCCGCGTGCCTCACTGGCTTGTAACCACAGCCTCAAATAATCACTACCTGATAAATGTGACAATCTCACTGTCTTGGACTCATTGAACTTTTTATTTGTAAGGTCTAATCATTTTTGAAGGTATTGGCCTTCATGCATCAATGGTCTTTAAGATCAGTGTGTCTTCAATGGAATTCTATGCTGCCTTCAGAAAGAATGACATCACCCCATTTGAAAGGAAATGGAAAGACTTGGAAACAATCATATTAACTGAAGTAAGCCAGACCCAAAGGAACAGAGGCTCAATGATTTCCCTCATTTGTAATGATTAGTACACATCTAAGATTGTTCTAACAGAAGATTACAATAGCTCAAAACCTAGATACATAAGACTATATATGATGAGCCTAAATAAAAGGATCTCTAGGATGTGGAAACAAGAGCTTTATATCATGTGATTGCTATTTTTAATGTACTGTTATTTCTCTTCTCTTTTGTTGCCCTTTGGTTAATCTCATATTGTTACATTATCTGACTTGGTTACCTGGCATATTGTATATATATTTATTTGTTTTTTGAAATAGGAAAGGGAAGGGGGGAAAACAAGATGATTGGGAGGTGCTGGAGGGAGGGAAATGGGGACATAAGCATGTGAGAAGTAATGTACCTACTACCTGACGAATATAACTGTAACCCCTCTGTACATTACAATAATGAAAAAAGAGCAGTGTGTCTTATGGGCTGGATTTTATCTTCCCAACATTAATATGTTGATATCCCATAATGTGACTGTATCTGGAGAAGTTATTGGGGGTAAAGAGGTAATTGAGGGAAAACTGAACCTGTTAAGGTATGCCCTAATCAAATATGGATGGCATCATTACAGAAAAAGAGGATTGGGGTCTTGACAATTCTCCCTCACAGGTACCAGGAGAAGGTACCATGTGAGGTTGAGATGGTTAACTATAATTCATAGAGCGAGGCCTTAGAGTAAGTCAGCCCTTCTGTCACCATAGTATTGGATCCCTGGCTCTCAGAATTGTAGAAAAATAAATATCTGTTGTTGAAGCCACCTGTGCCATTTTGCTACAACAAACCCTAAAAAATGAATACAGTATCTCCTCTTTAATTTATGACCTTAGTAGAAAAGCTTTCTTTGTGACATCAATTCCTTCTGCTCAAAACAACTGGCTAGAGCATCTACACTTCCTATATTGAGAGGATAGTTCCAGTTTATACCTGCTATCCTAACACAGTGTTAACGAATATGTCAGTGTGGACAATAAATTATATAATTGCCCTAAGTTTACTTTACAGTTGGCTTCCATACATGTAATTTTCCCACCATCCTCTTAATCTCTTCTTTAAACCCTAATATTTGCTTATGTAACTAGGTATCCCTAAAATAGTCTGGCCCATGACATGTTCAGGGAATGTTCACTGTCAACAGGATATTGAATATGTTTCTGTATATTATGTGGAAGGAAGGTTTCTCTCCTCCCTCTGAGAAGCAGAGACCCTGCATGCAAACAACGTAAATCAGAATCATCCCATGTCATCCTCTTTCTGTCCTACACAAACCATTATTTTATACTCAAGCATTTATGGGGGGGGGATGGTTAAATGTTCTTAAATGCAGTTTAATCTCCCCATCCAGATTCACAGCAGTAAATTTATGGTAGGCTTCAGAATACAATTAATGTATACGTCTAGCTCATCCCATCTTGTCACTGGCTGTGGCAATATAATGCTTTTGGCAAGATGACAGTAATAGAGAGGAAAGGCTTGTTCTTAGGGAGCATATTAGTGATAAGTGAATTGGCGATGTTTCAAATGGTGCTGGAAAGCTAGCTTACAGTACTACGAATATGGCCTTACCCAAATAATCCCACTGATTCATTTCAGTAAAGATCCTGTCTTTCTTGCTTTCCATGGTAGGTGTTTTTGTTTGTTTGCTAGTCTTGGGACTTGAACTCAAGGCCTAGGTACTGTCCCTGAGCTTTTGTGATAAGGTGAGAGTTTTATTATTTGAGCCACAACTCCAGTTCTGGCTTTCTTGATAGTTACTTGGAAGTAAGAGTTTCATAGACTTTCCTTCCTAAGCTGGCTTCATTTGAACCATAATCTTCAGATTTCAGCTTCCTGAATAGCTAGGATTACAGGTGTGAGCCACCAGTGGTAGGCCCATGTTAAAAATCCAACTCAAGAAGCTATGAATCCAGGTCAAGGCCATATTACGTGAAAAGACTGAAAAATAATGAAATAAAAAAAGAATCAAAATATAAGCCATCAAACCCTCTCTTTCCTTTCCACAGGTTTATTTTATTTATTCATTTTTTTGTGGGTCATGGGGCTTAGACCCTGGGCCTGGGCATTGTCCCTGAACTCTTCAACTCATGGCTATGACCCCACCCCTGGAGCCACAGCCCCACTTCCCATTTTCTAGTGATTTATTGGAGATAAGAGTCTCTCTTTAGTGCTGGGGCTGGTTTTGAACCACAATCTTCAGATCTGAGCCTACTGAGTAGCTAGGATTACAGGCAGGAGCCACCACACCCAGCAAAGGGGTCTTTTTTTTTTGTACAGTTAAATATATTTACAAGGAACAGGCACAGTTATAGGCAAGATTTAGGAGGCTTTATTATAAATCAAGTTCCAGATTTCTCAGTGTTGACTTTCTGTTTGAGGAAAGGTATCTTTTTGTGGGGGCAGCCTGCTGCTTGCTGCCTGTGCTTCAGCACTAAACACTCAGTGAGGCAAGCAGTCAGGAGCCAGAGGGCGCCTGGCCCCACCCGCCTGGAGCAAGTGGGCGAGTCTCAGGACACCATTGGCTGACTGTCGCATTCAGAGATGTACCTACTTGATGACTTGGCAGCCATTGCTCCATCTGTATTTAGAGAGCACGTTTTGTAAAATAAAGTTAGATCTGCCTGGAGAGTCTGGTCTCCGGAGTCTGTGTTCCCGGGATTATTTGTGGGCTCCGTCGCCATCTTACCCCCCTCCTAGATATCCGAGAAGGACTCCAACATCTTTTTACTATTGTGACAGCATATCTGACATGAAAAAAATTAAAGGGAAGAAGTATTTATTTTTGATTCATAGTTTCAGAGATTTTGGTCTGTGGTTCTCTGGCTCCACTGTTTCTGGGAATTAGTGAGAAGAACCTTGGAAGACAGATATATTGGAGAAAAGTTATTCACCTCATGGTGAGAGAGTGGCAGATAGGGAGATATATATATATATATATATATATATATATATATATATATATATATATATATATATCACCTCCATGGATCTACTTCTTCCAGTTTCTGCCATCTCCCAATACCACTGTCAAATTATGAGCCCATCAATTGATTAATCTACTTAAGATATCAGAGCCTTCATGATCAAATCATTTCTCAAAAATTTCATACACCAGTCAGGGACCAATCTATTCACAACATGAGATTTTACAAGGGTTGGGGGAGGCACTTCCACAGCCAGGTAATGATCCAAGTCAAAATTTCATTCAGCCCAAGATTGAGTTTCCTCAGATTCATTTCTAAATAGCTTATATGAACTTGTATTTGTAAACTTACCTTCTAGGCCCTCAATTTCTCTGTCAGTCGAGGGCAAAATGGCACCCAGTGGACCCTTTAGTAGGGATTTATAGCCTGGGTTCCCTGAGATCTGGTAGAAATATCCACATGGACCAGGGGTTTAGGAATCCTCTATAGACATGATTTTCTTAGCCACTTTTCCCACTGATAGTAAGTATATTTGTATTAGGCCCCAATATAAAATTGAAGAAAGCTATTGAATGCCACTGCTGTCAATCATCTTGTGTATTAAAATTAGAACTAAATTATTACAATTGGACCATATTCCATTTTTGGACAGAGTCTCTTCTGTCTATCCAAGTCTTGCTATCATGTGTTGCAGGATCAGGGAACAGTTTCTGCATCTCTATTCAGAATCTGTAAACATTTCAGAATACTAATGATGGGCTGATAAACCAATGGGGTCAAATAATGTTATTGCTCCGTGCTACTGTAAGGAAAGGAAAGGAAAGGAAGAAGGAAGGAAGGAAGAGGGAGAGGGGGGAGGGGGAAAGGGAAGGAGAAAATAGTGACATACCTGGAAAACTCTTTAGATATATTTGATTTTATAATATTGTACCTTTTATTCATATATGTATAAGAACAAATCTACTTATAGCTTTGAAGAATCACAAGGAAGAAGGCCTTCATTTATGTATTTGTCAAACATACCTTGGAACTCCACTGTTTTAATGTCACTAAAGATACCAGAAATGAACTTCACAAGGGTAGTGAATTGGCCTTATGTTAACCCCCTTTGTTTTTGAATCAGAAGTGTCTATATTTTTCCCATCCAAGTACAAACCAGGCCCGACTCTGCTTAGCTTCCGAGATCAGATGAGCTTGGGCACGTTCAGGGTGGTATGGCCATAGACCAGAAGTGTCTATATTTCTGAAGTTTCTCACTTTATTTCTTCAAGCAATGGAAGGCTCCTATGCTATGAAGAAGCTTGGAGTTGAGTAAAGGATAGAAGGGTCATGACTCCTCCAGTGCTGTCATGCCAGGATGCAGCCCTTCCTCACTCTAGGAAGGCTTCTCTTGGATCTCTTAGAGAACTCAGCTTTTGAAGCCATGAGGCAGAAGAGCAGACCATTCTTGTCTTGATGATAGTGGAGTTTTTCTACTTGCTGACAGAGAAAATGAACTCTGATACCCCTCATGGCTCCAAACAAGAGAAGTTTGTCAGCCAGAGATGTCTCTGGTGTAAGGCTGGTTTAGATAGCCATCCAGGTGGAGTGGGAGATGGTGGCATGGTTATAGAATAGATGTGTACAAGAAAGTACACACTTGTCACTGGGGGTGGGGTGGGGTGTGCTCAGTACTTGTGGCCATCTACAATCACAGCTTAAGCTGCCTGGGTGTGTGTTTGATGACAATCCCCTCAGGTCACCCTTGCAGTAGCCCAGAGGAAATATTCAATTTCAGCAAAGATATCAGACATGGATTGCCCTTTATCAATCCATGCTGACTGACCTTTAATGAATTAGGGAGAAATTTATTCCACATTGCCTGGATAAAGATGTAAGGCTGATGCATAAATCTTGACTTTAAGAAGAGGTAAATTCAAAACAGAGTTAGGCGCTCGTGCCTTTTGAGGCCATCACAAGGATATTACTGACTCACAGTTACATAATTATTTGAGCCTATTTATATCTTGGGAACCCTAATTGCCATTTTTCCTGCTCTCTTCCTACCCGCCCTGACTTTCCAAGTTCAGACTCTCTGAAACTCATGGCCTCTCATCTCTGTCCCATTCAGACTTTCTCACTGCATTCCTTTGTTGGACAGAGCCCTTTGGCTTCCTTTGCTCTTTTTGTTTATTTGTGTTCGTTTGGTGAAAGAATAACTCATTCATCTTGCTGAGCTGGACTGGCTGGAAAAAAAAAAGAAACTCAGTACTTGTTTTCAGTCTGTTCCTTTTAAAACTATCCTCTTCCTACCAATTTTGCTCTCAAGAGATATGGCCATTGTGGAAATTAGATTATAATTAGGGTCAAGGACTTTGAAATAATGACCTCCAGACTGACCCTTCTGTCTATTCTCTTAAGTGTCTCCTGTCGGCGCTCTGAGTGTTGGGTTCTGGGCCCTTTTAAACCTGTTTCCACAATCTCCACCTGACACTTCATGGTCGTACAATGCTTTGCCTTAACAAATGCATCTGTTATATGGTACAACACTAAATGCTTTCCTGAAATCCTGATAAATTATGTCTGCTGATTTGGTAATGTGGCCCAAGAATTCAATTTAGGTGAATTTATCAGACATGGCCTTTTCCTTTATCAATCCATGCTGACCGACCTTTAATAAATTAGAGATAAATCCATTCCGTATTGGCGAACGCACGATCTGAGTGGAAGAGTAATCGGCACCGGATCTGCAAACATGCCCCTGCCTAATTTCCTGCCCTTAATGTGCTCCAGTCTGTGACAGGGCACACAGAGGCTCATTCCAATTGCTTTAGACTCCTGAACAGCTAAGTGGGATATGAGGTTGGAAGAAACGTGAGGTTCTTTATGCCTGAGAACTGCAGGTCTGAGGGAATAGGGCTTAGTTCTCTGGGTGGGCTTTGCAAGTATTGGCTTTAAGAGGAGTGGCTGTGTAGCATTTAAACCAGTTCTTTCCTGTCTCTGGCCCTCAATTTCCTCGGCTGTAAGTTTCAGTTACAGGCAGAGGTGATCTCTCAGGCTCCTTTCATCTCTAATAACTTTCAGTTATAAGGAAACAAAGCAGTTAACAGTTGCTTGTTCTCCGGGGTCAAATGAGACTCTGGCTTTAAGACGGGCCTGATGTTCACGTGGGATTCTGAGGTGGGGGTCAAACTAATCAGGCCACAACGAAAAGCATCCATTTATGAATATCAGAAGGCTTCAAGAGCAAGCAACTTCAGAATTCTTTCCTATCTCATTATTATTAGAAAAATGTTCTTTGTAATCATTGTTGAATATCACTGTACTTAAGATAGTAATACCTGCTGAGTTAAAGAGAAAAAGTCATCTAAAGTTTGAACTTGGCAAAGTGATACTTAAAACTACAACAACAACAACAGCAAAAACCCTGAAACTTAGTACCAGATCAACTTTTTCATGGATGATCTCATAAAGGATCTGTAAGGTCCTGCAAAAACTGCTTGTAACCTGGCACTTCACAAAGTCATCTGATATTGAGACCAAGTTTGCTTGCTTGCTCAGTTTAAAGAAATCCCTACTAAAAATCATGCCGAATTTAATAACCCAGGCATACATTTTTAAAAACACTGGTCTGCAGGACACATGGCTCACAAGGTAATCCTAGCTACTCAGGAGGCTGAGATCTGAGGATCACAATTCAGAGCTAACTCAGGCACTAAAGAAAATGAGACTCTTACCTCCAATTAGTCACTAGGAAGTGGGAAGTGGGGCTGTGGCTCCAGGGGTAGGGAAGTAGCCTTGAGCTGAATTGCTCAGGGACAGCGCCCATAACCTACCCAAAACAAAACAAAACAAAAAAACAAAGAAAAGAAAAGAGAAAAGAGAAAAGAAAAACTCTGGTCTTCCATCTCCAGGGATTCTCCTACTTGCTTCCACATAGAGGAAGAGAGGGAAGAGAGTTTTTGTTTCTTTTGAAAGAAAAAGTAATCTTCAACTTTTATTCACCCTCAGTTCCTAAGGAAAATATTTGTCAATTTTGCTACACATTCTTATCTTGGTAAGATCTCCAAAAAGTAACCTTGCCAAAAGTGAACCTTTACTTGGGCTGCTTTTGAGTTGCCACTATATGTTCCCTCTCCTTTTACATTTCTTTTGTTGTTGTTGTTTTGGCACTGGGGTTTGAACTCAGAGTCTCATGCTTGCTAGGCAGGCACTCTACCTCTGAGCCACAACTCCATCTCTTTTCAATGCTGGCTATTCTGTTTAGCATCTTCCTAAATCAAATGGGTACTTCCTGCATTGGCATGCCTTCAGAGTTTATAAGTCTGTTCTCTGCTTTTCTGTCATAGGCATACCCTACCATGCTCAGCTACTTCTATTGAGATTGAGTCTCTTGGACTTTTCTTCCTGAGATGGATTGAAGCCATTCACTTTTCAAACTCAGGGGTAGAAATAACAAGTGTAAACACCTGGCTCCTTGTATGTTGTTTTTTTTTAATATCTAAATATCTCAGTTATACATATACAATAAATAAGTTTCTTATGGCTCCAACAGCTTTCAAGTCTGCTGTGGTGACATATTGGAGGAATCGTAGATGGGCTGGATTTTGAGCTAAGTGAATAGAAGAGATGTTGGCTATGACCCGGGGCTGCCAGGCTGGTGGATACTGCCTTGGGGTGGAAACGTCCCACACGGGGTGCTGTATTGAGAAGGTGAGAGTGACTCTTTTAAGCTGGCCCTGGCATCCACAATAATTGCTAACAGACCCACATTTTTCCTCACTGCTTGTCACTCCCTCCCCCAGTCCCTAGCATGCTAACAGCACATTTTATTTCTAAGTTATTAAAAATTACATCTTATATTGCTTCTTGACAGTTACCAGCTGACCTCTAATTGTTTCCAGGTCTGAGGTTTCAAATGTACTGTTTTCCTTTTTGATATTTTAATCATTCTCTATCCGATGCTTATTCTCTCCCCTGCGGACTTACCTCATTTTTCTGAATTTCTTAAATCTCTGCTCCATTTGTCTTGTTGAATATTCCTTTACATTGTGAAGGCAATGCCAATTGAGTGGACAAGCATTGCTACCTGTACGTTTCTCAGATCTTCTTTAAAAACTGCTGTTTACAACAGAACAAGAGGCCCCGGTCCTCCTTCTAGGACACAAACAGGCTCCACTTAACATGGACACATCCTCCCCAGAGCACCTGCAAAGTTCTTCCTCTCCCACTCAGGTGATCTGTCAACTTAGCATTGTTCTAACAGCACTGAGATAAAGCAGTAAAGGATAGAATAGTATGACTACAATGACTTAATTCAGAACACTTTGGAGAGGATGGCACTGGGATGGATGGAAAGCAATGTGAACCTGAACTCAAAGAAAAGGGTGAGATTGGCAATGCCAGTGAACTCCCAGAAGTGAAAGGATGTACAGATTTGTTTAATATCCAGTCCTCAGTGCTTGAAAGAACTTGTGGCTAATACTAAATACTGAGTACTTGGAGAGTTAAGTATGGGCTTGCTCTTCTTCTTAATACTGTCCAACAAATAGTCTAATGCAAGCATAACAATATCTAGTAAGAAACTCTTTTCTTCTGTGAAGTAGTTCTCATATTCATAACACTATTTAACAGTTTTCCTATATGGCCAAGGATATATCCCAAATGATACCACCCTTGAAGAAACACATAGAGAGAGACACATATCTGAGGACACAGATCAAAGAATGCTGCTGAGATCCGAAGAAACTGTTGAGGCAGTTCACATTTAACACTTCAATTTGTCTCAGAGGAGCTCTTGGAAGGGAAAAGATTTCTCAAAGGAAAAGCATAGAGTGCTTGAAAGGCACTCTGTATACTTGCGTTGAAAGTGTGTTTACTAATGCTTCTGGCACCTCTGGTCTTCCCACACAGGGGCAGAGAGGCCTTTTCCAAGTGCTAAGAAAACAAATTCTGCTACCCACAGAAAATAGTCTGGAGCACAATGAAAGATGTGGGGGCCCCAGTGGGCACTCAGCAGTACATGCTGCATGGAGCTCAGAGTGAAGGTGAGAAAAAGACACTCCTTTAAAAATAGGACAAGTTGGTGACAGGTGTGGGTCATGTAGCTCTATTTCTCCAGCAAAGTGGAGATCACAAAAAGTCCATTGCGTCCCTGACATACTCAAGTAGGTGTGTGAGAACTCTGGACGGCTGGTCACAGGGGCTCTGTGACACAGGGCTGGTAGGGTCCTGCTCTTGTATTAAGTCGCTGGCAGGGGCAGTGGTATTATAGGGCAGGTGACATAAGGACGTGACAGAAGTCCTTGTGAGATCATGTCTGCTAGTCCTGAGGAATTCAAGATATATTGGGGGAGTTTGGGACGTGGTCCTGCATTCCACCACGAGGAGCCCAGCTAGTATAGTGAGAGTTGTGATTTATGGGACTTTATCATTACACTTCCCTCACTTATCCTGAGACCCAGGAAAACTCCAAATGGGAGAATCATAGAATCTGAACATGAAGGAAAATAAACAGCCCATCAGAGTCCTGGATTGTCATTATCTTCCCTTTCCACTACTGCCCCAGACTGGAACCAGGGACCAGGACTTAGAGAAGGTGTAACGAATTGGCTCATTGATTCCCAACTTACCTTGCATCTTTGGGTTAGAATTCTATATTCATATCCTTTGCCATGTGCCTGTTCTTCTCCCTAGGAGAGGAGCATACTTTCCTACTTTGTGACCTGCTTTGGCCAATGAGTAATAGAAAAAGTGATGCAAGCAGAGACATGGCATGTGCAATTGGTTTACCTTCTGTAGCTTCTTCTGTTTGCCATGAGAAGAGGTCTAAGGTCCCAGGAAAATGAGGAGTGTGGGCAGCAAGCATGAGCTCAGCTCTGGCCCTCTCCAATCCAATACTACCACGATGTCACTCAGCAGAGCCAGGGTTAAAGTGACTGAACCTTTGCTTTTTGTCACTTTCCATCTTTCCCTTTCTGTCTTCTTTTATTTTATTTTTTTCTGTCTTGGTCTCTCATTTGCCTTTTCTCTTTTTTTTGTCTCTACATGTTTGTCTCTTCCTATCTTAGTTCCTTTTCTCTTTCCCTTTCTTTTTTTAAATCTCATTGTCGGGGTGATGTATAGAGGGGTTACAGTTACATGCATCAGGTAGTGGGTGCATTACTTCTTGAACATCATTGCTCCTTCCCATATTTTTCTCCCACTTTCTGTCCCCTGAGGCCCTCCCATTCTTTCCCTTTGTTCCTTTCTTTTTTTCTGTCTGTCTGTCTGTCTGTCTGTCTGTCTGTCTCTCTCTCTCTCTCTCGCCATGGGGCTTGAACACAGTGTCTGAGCACAGTCCTTGGGCTTTTCTCAAGGCTAGTCCTCTGCCACTTGAGCCACAGCACCATTTCCAGCTTTTTCTATGTATGTGGTACCGAGGAATCGAAACTGGATCTTCGTGCATGCTAGGCAAGCCCTCTACCAACTAGGCCAAAGTCCCGGCTTGTGTCTGCCTCTCTTTTCTATGTCTCTATGTTTGTCTTTCTTGGTTCTTTCCCTCTTTCTCTTTTTCTGTCTTTTTGGCTTTCTCTTTCCCTTAATTTCTCCCTTTCTCTCTTTCCTTCTCCCCTTCCTTCCTTCCATCTTTCTGTGAAATCAAGAAATGACAGTCCCTAGCCTCTGGGCCATCTCAGCTTTGATACATTTAACCTATCACATTAACACAGCTTTCTGAGATATAGTCCCTCAAGAGGATTTGGACTGCATTTCTATTGCAGTTGCCAGGGCTTCAGAGTGTCAATTAGAAAACCGTTTATACAAGTAAACCCCTCCACCAGCTGTGAGGTGAAAGTTATGGCTCCAACCTTCATTTTGGCTCTTTCAGTACTTGCAAATCCAAACTCTCCAAATCTGCTTGGCCATCCAGATCACATTCCCATGCAGCAGTGAGGAATGCCCTTTAAGGCTGCCTGCAGCCAGGGGAACTGGGGGTTGGAGGGGTTCATAGTTTCCTTTCAGAGTAGCTAGGTTGCAATGGGATGTTTTGACCCAGGACTATGCAAACCTTGCCCACAACTGCCGCTGCTTAACTTTTCTCATTCTCGGCTCTGGTTTCTTGTTTGAAACAGACTGCCTGTCCTTCTAGTCCTTCTTTCGGAAGAGGGATAAATACACAGGCCATTCTGAACTTGATGTCTAACACAGAAACTGTCCCTTTTACTGTCTCTCTGAAAGGTGCTCTCTTTCTCTTTCATTTCAGAATGAAGTGTGGTGAGATGATGATGTAGAGAGGAGGCACATTCAGCTCATATAGGATGAGACTAAATGAAATGAACTCTGGGATATGGAAACAAGAGATTTATCTTTGTGATTGTTGTTCTTAATGTACTACGTTATTTCTTTTTTTACCCTTATGTTGTTAGTGTATCTGACTTTGTGACATATATTGTAACATATATATATATAGTGACATATATATAGTAACACATATATTGTATCTGACTTTGTTACATATATTGTATATAAGTTTGTTTATTTGAAATAGGGAAGGAGGGAAAAAAAGATGATTGAGAGGGGTGAGGTGGGGAAATAGGGACAAAAACATGAGAAGGGTTATCAATGTGCAAGAAGTAGTAAACCCACTACCTGACAAATGTAACTGTAGCCCCTTTATATGTTACCCAGACAATATAATAAAAATAAAAATTGATATATTGCATTGTAATCTCTTTGTACAACTACTTAAGCATATTAAAAAATAGAATTAAAAATTTATAGATGGACAAAGGAGCTGAATAGAAATTTCTTTAAAGAGGAATTATAGAATGACACGAAGATCAGTGATGACAAAAATGCTGTCCCAGATCACAAGATACCACATCCCACCCACTCACAACAGCAACAACTACAGAAAATGACAATTAATGGGGAGAATGAACACTCATCCATTACTGCTTGTAAATATGAGAAGATCCCACCGTTATATAACATTTGAGAGTTTCTTCAAAAACATATACATAGGATTACCATGTGGCTCTACAATTTTACTTCTATGCATATATCCTCAAAGAATTGAACGCAGGCATTTAAATAAATTTGCATGAATATTCATAGCAGCTCCATACAATAGCCAAAAGATAGAAAGAAGCCAAATATCTGAAATGTGATATATACAGACAATGGAATGTTATTTGTCCATAAAAAGGAATGAAGCGCTGACATGTATTGCAGTATACATGAACCTCAAAGTATTATAGTGTGGAAGAAGACAGACACATAGTAAAATACTGTATGGTTTTGTTTATATGCATAAAATTATACAACAGAAAGCAGAGAACAGGAGTAAGGGAAAAGTTATGGTGTGACTACTTTAAAAAGGCATGGTATCTTCTTTTGGGGTGATGAAAATACTTAGGAAACTGGCAGGATAACTGTGTTGGCTGTGCAGCATTGTAAATATCCTAAATGTCACTTTTTATAGTTAAAATGGTTAATTTTGTGTTATCTCAATTTTATCTAAGAAGGAACTATATATAAATGAAAAATAAAAACAGGTGGGGAGTAAAATTTGGCCCACAGTTTGTAGTTTGCCTGTCTTTCCCTCTAGGTACAGTAGAGAACATAAAGGAAACAAATTAATCAACCTCTCTTTCCTCTAGCCTATTTAATTAACCTTATAGGTATGTCCTGTGTTAGTCATGATAGTAGTTAGAAATTTAAAATATATAAGTGAGGTAGAGCAAGCTAGAGAGGCTAGGGCATGAAAAGATGGTATAAGTGGTTCCCGAAGTTGGAAAAACTGTTTAATTCATTTATGCACTCCATCATTTACTTGCTTATGGATTAGGATTTTGGCTTAGAATCTCAAGGGAAAAGAGACATATTGCAAAAATCAGAGAGAAAAAAGGTTTCATGGCTATACAAAAAAAAAGCAGGAAGGTTAAAAATGAAATCTTGTATGGGAACAAAAGGGTTAAAGGAAATAGGTGACAAATGATAACCCAGTGGAGGTCAATTAATTTTGAAGGTTAATACGGAATGGTTACCATGGTTAAAAATTAGAGGACAATTTAGGTGTGTATTTTGAGTTTGAGTTATGTACATTTATATTTAATTCTTATTATGAATTATTCCATATTTATACATTTTCTACTTAGAAAATAAAAGGAGACTCAATGTTTCTTGTTTTTTTGTTCTTTCTGTGGGTATTATTTGAAGCCAATCTCTGCATCCAGACTTTTGTTTAGCCAACTGGCCCATTATTTCCTGCAAAAGGAATTAGTCAAATTGTAATTATTATTTAATGTGACTAAATGAACACATTCTTTTGAATTTGGATAAATGACATTTTATCCTAATTTATATATTGTTAAGCCATCCAATATGCCACAGTTACAGATCTAAATCTTCCTATGATTCACAAATATGAAGAACATTCTATCTGACCCTTGGGTGTTCTATGCCTGCCTTCTTTCCAGCACAAATTGTGTCCCCTTATTTGCTATTCTAAGCCTGGTTTCTATCTAATAAGGTACTTTATCCACAGTCCAAGATCTGAGCTAACGATCTCTGAGATGTTACCAAAAACTTTTTTTTGGAATTCCAAGTATATACTGTCAGTTTTTCCATGGCCACTATGGAAACTATATCCTAGAAAAATCCAGTCACTTATTTCAGTATGACCTATCCCTTATAAAACTAAATTGGCCATTCCTAATAAACTTAAACTTTTAAAAATTATTCCCTTACTAAGTAGTTGGTAATTGTATTCATTAATTTTCTTACCATGACCAATAGTACAATTAATATAAAATCAAGTCTGAATACCAAGGCAGCTCTGGGATAGCGGAGAAAGCTTTGGACTTCACATCGGAACACCTGGAATGACAATACACTGGGCCATTTCTTCTCAGGCCTTATTCAATTTCATTCCCAGTCTGACCCTCAGTTTCTTTGAATGTAATAGCACACCTTCTTCATTAAGGCCCTTGTTAATATATGGAGGAAAAAAGAGAAATATTCATTTCTTGGACACTGCAAAAGTTATCTTTCCTATATTAATTACATCTCCTACTAATTTTCTGCCACTAGGTGATTCATGAAGAGATAGAATTTAGTACAATAAAGAAAATTAGGTAATTCCTCCAAACTCAATTTAACTAAAAATTTGTAACCCTTCCTCCTACAAAATCTGTATCATAGATAATAAATTGTTATATTACAGAGAGAAATTTCAGTTTCTTCCCCTTTCTGAAGAGAGTTTCTGTTTTGAAGCTGGTATTGGTCAGCGGGGATGTACAGACTAGACAGGACACGGAGCTACCTCACAACCTCGATTCAGTTCTAGATATCTGTAAATCAAAGGCACTTGAATTTCCTGTATTCATTTATTCACCACAAACTCCCTCCCCAAATCAAATGAGAACTTAGATTCTTTATAGTCCATATCCATCTAGGAGCGAAGGGTGTACTTACCAGGGAAAACAGTATAACTCCCTGGGCTATCCATCAAACCTTTTCTTTGTAAATACCCCTCAAGTATCTATCATATTATTGGTGTAATATTTCAAGACTCTGATAATTTAGATCATTCTAAATGACTATGTCTATTCCTCTTGAGAGATTTCTAGGATATCTTACCACTTTGGTATAGAAGGAAGGATTTTTTTTTCTCCCCCAAACTGTAGCCAACCAACATCTGAATCAGATTAATGGTTCTATGATTTCAGAGGACAAATCAACTTCACTGTGACATTGAGATTTGAGCTGTCCATTGTGAAACAACACAGGACTTCCCTGGTTTGATTTCAGGGTATACACTTGGCACTAGCACTTTGGACTTGGTGAAAGAGAACAGTGTGACTATCTACTCACACCCAGTCCATTCCTTCCTGTTAATTATTTTTCTCATATTGGACTGAGAAGTAGAGAGAAGAAAGGAATAAACTCCATACAGTCTAGATTAGGGAAGATTCTAGAAAAAAGAAATCTATTCCAAGCAACTACCCAGACCTTGGTGGTCTTTTAAGAGATTTGCTGAAGCTCACTGGGTGCTTCTATGACATTACAGATCTCTGTGACCCCATCCCTTGATGCCTGTAGGTAGAGATATGTTAAGCACTTACCAGTTTGCTCTCCAGGGCAAACAAGCCATGATATACAGTGAATGCTGATTTCCACTGTGTGAACATTTCTACTATCCACCCGAAGCCACTGGAACAGGACTCGGAGACTGATTAATGTGCACGCCAATAAATCTAGGAGAAAATAATACAATAAGAAACATAATATAATAAAAATGGGTGATTTTAGATTAATTTCTCATGTTTAAATGTAGTTCTCATTTGGGAAGATTGTTAAGAGATGCACATGACATGAAATGCCATTTAGCTCTTTAATATTCCTGAATGATTCCTCCTTCACAGAAAAAGTTCATGACCAACAAGTGAATTTCAGAAGGGCTATCTCTCTGTTTTCCTTTCGGTAGCACTCAGAGCTTCAGTTACTGAGCTGGCAGTTTACCATTCAAGCCATGCCTTTCTGGTTATTTTTTGGCCAGGCTGGCCTGAATTGTGATACTTCTATTTGACCTTCCTTCTTTCTAAATCTGTGATAAGAGATACATGTCACCTGGCATAGCTTTTTCTGTTGAGATAGCATCTCACAAACTTCAGTTCTCCTCTCAGCCTCCTATGATGCTGGGATTATATGTACAAACCATTATACCAAGCTTGTGATTAAAGTGGGGTCCCATGGATGTATTTTTACCAAAGCTGGGCAATCACAGTCTCCAACTCCAAAGCAGCCAGGAGTATAGATGTGAGCCACTGGTTCGTGGCCTAGAACTAGAGGCTAATAGAACTGTTTTGTTAGAACTTTTCATTTTTATTAGAATGGTTAAGCTAAAGAATGACTTCAAACACCCAAGTTTTTACTAGTACACATCAAAATGAAGTAAGATAACCCAACATATATACTGATGTAAAAGAGCAAGTTTTCCAAGCTTTTGGAAAGATTTTTCTACTCTAAGAGCCTGTTGAGTACTTTTTGAGTATTTTCTTGGTTTTAATTCTGTGGATGTCATAAGGCAATTTCAACAATCAAAAAGGCCATATATATGATAATATATATATATTTATAGATGTATGCATATATATACATGTAAAATATATACATATTTTAAATAGATATAGATCTATATGTGTGGGAATAGATTGTCATTTTAAAAAATGGTGTTGCCTATACTGTCCTGCAGGCCCCTGTTTTTGTTTTTGTTTTGTTTTTTTTGCCAGTCCTGCACTTGAACTCAGGGCCTGAGCACTGTTCTTGGGTTTTCTCAAAGCTAGAGCTTTACCACTTGAGCCACAGCACCATTTCTGGCTTTTTGCTCTGTCTGTGGTACTGAGGAATTGAACCTAGGTCTTCTACCACTAGGCCAAACTCCCAGCCTCCTGTTTAAAGTTGTGATAGGAATCCCATCATCTCTCTGAGAATGGAATCCAGAGCTTTACCTTTCAGAGTCCCCTGCTCAGCTCTCCAGCATTCTGCTTGAGCATCTTCCAGACAGAACAATGTACTGGATGTATGCATATGTGTGGGGGTGGGGAGGGGGAGGTAAATGTTCCTTAACTCAGGGAGAGCAGCTAGTCTGAGTCTAAAATCCAAACCCTAAACTAACCTGACTAAATTGACAAGATATTCACCTTTCTTCCTAATGATAGAAAGAAGAATTCACTTTAGTATAAACCAATGCCTCCTGGAAATTTCATGGTCTTTTTATTCTGGCATTCTTGATGATTTTTGTATTGTTTTATTGTCAGGACTGGGTCTTGAACTCAGGGCCTTGCAGCTGCTAGGCTTTCACTTGCTCTGCAACTTGAATCCTGTGATTTGTTTGTTCCTTTTAGGATGGAGGCTTCTTCCCCAGGCCTCCCCCCTTCCTGTCCCCTGCCCCCTAGGAATGTGCCTGAGCTGCAATCCATATACTTTAGGTTTTTGGTCATTGCAAGGTCACTGGCATGCACCACTTCCTCTAGCTACCATTAGTTGCAATAGAGTTTAATGGACATTCTTGTTGACCTGGACTAGAGCTGTGAGCCTACCACTATCAGACTTACATATATTTTGGAATGACAGACCTGTACCAGGGCACCGAGCTATGGATTAAGAAGGAATCTTGGGAATTTTTTGCCTGCCCTGGTTGACCTCAAAACACAATCCTCCTAATCTCAGCCTCCTAAATAGTGAGGATTACAGGTGTGAGTCACCAACACCCAGCTTTCTGTGACATACTTTAAATTATTAGTTTGAACAAATAAAACAAGACAAAAACCATGCAATAGAAACAAATACAAAGCAATTAAAGCAATTGGAATTAGCAGTTAAAGAATAAAGGTTGATGTGTTAGGAAAAAAACCAAGATGTGAATAATGTAAAATTAACAGAATTTCAACAGAAAATTTAAATCCATAAAAGATCCACAAAATAATAATGAAGAGTCCAGTACATCTTTTCTTCTTATTGTATTTCATTGTCAGGGTGACATACACAGGGGTTACAGTTACATTCGTCAGGTAGTGGGTACGTTACTTCTTGAACATGATTTTCTTCCACTTCCCCTTCCTCAACCCCCGCCCAATCATCTTGTTTTTCCCCTTCTTTATTTCAAATAAACAAATAAAGATATATACAATATACCAGGTAACAAAGTCAGATACAATAACAACATGTGATAAGCCATAAGGGGAAAAAAGGAGAAAAGAAATAACTTCACATAGTACACTAAGAACAACAATCACAAAGATAGACCTCTTGTTTCCACATCCTAGAGTTCATTTCACTTAGCCTCATCCTATATGGCCACATGTACACAGCTTTTGAGCTCTAGTATCCTCTGTTAAGAGGATACTAGATGTGAACTAATTGTTACAAATGACAGAAACCATGGAGTTTATGTTCCTTTGAGTCTGGCTTGCTTAATATAATTTTTCCAAGTCTTTCCACTTCCTTACAACTGAGGTGATGTCATTCTTTCTGATATCAGTGGACTTAAAGAGAACTATGTCATTTAATTGGAGACTTAAGTCCATAGATATTGAAAAGTGTTTGTTACTTCCTGCCATTTTTTCTATTTCATTAAGCCCTGTGTCTTGTCCGTTGTTACTGTAATTACCTAGTATTCTGTTTAGATGCCTTTTTTCTGTCAATAACATGTTTGTATTGATGTTCAATGTGTAGAACATCCTTGAGAATTTCTGTAATGCTGATACTGTTTCAATTTTTCCTTGCTGTGGAAGGTTTTTATTTTCCTGCAGCTATGAATGAGAGCTTAGCTGGGTACAGCCCTCAGACTCTGCCACCTTTGTCTTGGCCCAGCTGCTCTCAGGAGCTGCAGCTGCCGCTGTAACCACTATTACTGCTGCTGCCACCACCACCACTGCCACGGCTGCCACTGCCACTGCAGCCACTGGTCTGGGCTCAGAACTGTCTTCTTAAGCAGGCTGCCTGACTTTTCCTCTCTGGCTGAGATCTCTATGGGATTATGACTTTACTTGGTGTGACTCTTTAGCCACAAACTTTTTGCTAGAATTATAAAACTGGTATTTTGGTGAGAGCTCAGATAGACTCAACTTTAACCTCCACCATCTCCCCAGAATCCTTTCAATACATCAAAGTATCATATTTCTAAATATGATATCTGATATCTGATTGCATTTTGAACGCCTTAAAATATATCAAGAAAATTAAAAATATTAATATGTAAAATGAATAACTAGAAAAACCATAGCAGAATATTTTATTATAGTCAAGTTAGCTGATGGGCTGGGCACGGTGTCTCACACCTGTAATCCTAGCTGCTCAGGAGGCTGAGGATCACGGTTCAAAGTCAGCCCAGACACTAAAGTCCATGAGACTATTATCTCCAATTAATCATCAGAAAACCAGAAGTGGTGCTATGGCTCAAGGGGTAGGGAAGTAGCCTTGAGCTGAAGAGCTCAGGGAAAATGCCCAGGCTCAGAGTTCAAGTCCTATGACCAGCAACAAGAAAAAAAGATGTAGCTGATGGATTCAACAAACAAAAGAAATTCTCAGAATGTTATAAAATATCTGAACAAACATAATAAACTTGGCTCACTTGATAAATTTGGGACATTAAACAGAAATTGATGATCTTTTCAGATTCATAAAATACTTGAAAATTGTTCAGTGGTAGCCCTTGGGAAATACTCAATTTTTTTTAGGATAATAGAGTATTTTTTCTTACTGGAACAAAGAGAAAAAAGCAACAGCAAAAAGATAAATTGAAAAGAATACTCATAACTAAGTAAATATACAAGTAATCCATATGTCACAAAATAAATAAAAGTGAATGTGTAATACTCATGACAAATATAGCATATTAAAACCTACAACATGACTTCTAATGCACTGCATCGGTTGTAATTTGTAACTAAATAAAGAAATTAAAAGTTAAGCAAACATGATTTAAACTTTACATCAAGGAATAGGTACAAGCAGAGCCCTGGTACCCATACCTATTATCCTAACTACTCAGGAAGCTGAGATGCGAGGATTACAGCTCAAAGCCAGCCTAGGCAGGAAAATCTGTGAGACTCTTATCTCCAATTAATCACCAGAACCAGAAAACTGGAAGTGGTGTTGTGGCTCCTCAAAACAAACAAATAGATCACCTTTAAACCCATCTAGTTCTTCTCTAAACATACATCCTATGGAAATCAGATTAGCATATCTTGATATGGAAAATGGATAAAGAAAATGTGATGTATTTCTACAATGCAATAATCTGTTGTAGCAAAACATGGAACAGAAGAAGAGTATGCTAATAAGCCAAACACAGAAAGACAAGTTACATTCCTTCTCTTTCAGTGTGGAAACTAAAAACCATGAATGTTGAGTGGTAATTAACAGAGGTTTGGAAAGGGTGTTTTGGGGACGTGGTGAGGGTGAAAAGGAAGGTTGTACATGATGGTCTGCACAATGTGTAGACCAAAGGTATGGATGGAAATATCATAGCAAACCTTAAAACACATGATAGTCAGAAAACAACAATTACAACAGTGTTGGGTGTACTTCAGGTGGTAGAATGCTTGCCTAGTAATTGTGAAGCCTTGGGCTCAATCTCCAGTATGGTCAAAAATTGTTTCTTGGAAAGACTTATAAAAGCATAAATCTTAAGCAAACCTGACTGAACTGTAAAAAATAATCAATATCACTTGATTGAAAATCCATAACAATCTTGAAACAGTAGGGAAATCACTTAATTTGATAAATAACATCTATAAAACATGACATATCATATACAACATATAGTCCATCCTTATAGATTTTTAGTTATCTATTGCATGTCACCAGCATCAAGCATGGTGCTTGATGATAGGTACATACATAATAGACACTGGGTTATTCTGAGACCTCTGAAAGTTAGATTCCAGGGTGGGATTAGATATGCAGGATGATATGAGGCATAAAGGGGAGAAAGAAATGTCACCTTGAGTGCTTTCAGACTGTATCAGAAGTTTTAAACCTTGTTAAAGAAGATGAGCAGGGAGGATATTTAAGCATGAAGAGCAGCTCTGAGGAAGACTTGGCTAGGCTGATACGGAGAACCCATGCAAAGTTTACCCATAGAGAAGTACTGTTAGGCAAAGAGGCCTCATTCCAGGCCTGCCATCTTGCTCAGACAGTGGCTGGTTATGATCGGGGGATAGGTAGATGCAAAGGGGAAGCCTCAGGCTCTGTGGTTCTTTAAGGCTCCCCATCCACACACATTCACCTGGACAGGGATCTGACTGATAAACCTAGAAGGTCCCCCTAAAAGTTCTAGATATTTGTTGCAAGAAAGAATGATGGATGAATGCATATATGAATCTCTGTATAATCTGATGGAGGCTTGACTGGACACATTGTTTTCTTTGAGCTGTCCAAATGAACCTTTAAGTATACCTTGAGGAGTGGCTCTTCCTGGACACCCCTTTTATGAATGACTCATGTGCTAATGATGATGTAGTTAGAGACCACTTCTATGTTTGCCACTTTCCAATCAAGACCTTAATTGACCCATATATTATTGGTATTATGATTACTCATGTTGCTTCTTTTTATAATCAGTTGATAAACAGAAAAGGTTTATAAATACTTTGTCTTTCTCCCTATTTTCCCCAGAGCAGAGTGTTAGGCACATTGTGGTTCTAACATATAGACCCTAACCTCAAGGGTCTAACAAGCCAAACATGTGGAGAACAGAAGCAAGTAAATCTGGATTGGTGAGAAGTGACCTCGGTGAGATGGGTCAGGTTACCCCATTTGTGGAGTGAATACCATGTAGCTATAGCTACAGCAAATGACTGCCAAGCAAGGACACAGCCTCTGTGCTACCAAATCAAAGGATGCCAGAAATCTGGGGTTTTACGTGAAATCTCCTGAACATTTTTTTTTAAATGTTAGGAACTAATTAAATAGTTTTAAAACACTCTGCAGGCCAACACTTGCCTGGCCAAACAAAACATGCTTGCAGGATGATTCGATCACTGGTTTATAGTCTCCATTCTAGACTAGTTGATGGGCAACATTCTAGATCTTTCAAACTCAGAGTTGTGTTAAAAGCTTTGTGGTAGTTTTTCTTGGAACTCTTCTCAGACCAATCGATGACTGGTCATTTATGTCACTCCCCAGAATCCTGGATCCAGAGAGCAGGGAAGAGAATAAACCATAAATGTCTGAGTCACAAAGGTCATAGGCCTCGTGAGACCATGGTGAAGTCCTCCATAAAATGCAAGGTGACAGACATCGCTTGCTGATGTGTGAGTGGATCTGTCAGCAAGGACCAGGCTAAAGTTAAATAGATGGATCCCAATTCTTGCCTCGAGGGAGCTCAAAGTGACCTTAGGTGAGAGGGAGTGAATAAGTGTATTACAAAGCAGTGTTCACCTTTAGCCAATATTATGTCCTAGAGTTGGAAAAGGGAGTTTGTTTATTTGCTTTAAGTAGAAATCTACATGATTAGAAACCTCAGTGGGTAAAGGTGAGAAAAACAAAAGCTCATTAGTGACCCAAATTATGAGAAGTTTCAAATAACAACAATAACAATTTGTGTGTGCGTGTGTGTGTGTGTGTGTGTGTGTGTGTGTTCTGGGTTGAATTGAGGGCCTAGAAGCTGTGTCAGTTATTTTTGCTCAAGGTTACTGCTTTACCAACCATTGGAGCCACTGCTCCACTTCCTGCTTTTTGTGGGTTAATTAGAGGAAAGGGTCACACAGATTTTGCTGACTGGGCTAGCTCTGAACTCAGATATCTGGCCTCCTGAGTAGCTATGATTATAGGTATGACACCTTCCCACCCTTGGTTACTGTCTAAAAATGACAATGTTTAAAGTCACTTTAATATAGTTTTATTCTATTGTGTCTTCTATATGTTGATTCCAAACATGTTAATGAGATGCTAATGTCTACTGAAATGTGTTGTTTTCAATTTTTAATAGGACTCACATCCTCATTCAGGCCTCAGGTTTATATAATACGTTGATGTTTATCAGTTTAGATTTTTCAGAAGTACAAAAGGCAGACCCAGAGGAATTGACACATAGTAGAAAGATTTTTCCTTGGATTCACCTATTTATCAACAAAGTTGTAGGTGGGAAGTACATCCTTTTGAGGTGATGAAAGGCTCTTTAGTTACATTACACAGAGTCTTCTACCCAGTGGCAAAAAACAACAACAACAACAAAAAAAAACTGTACATTTTACTCAGCAGCCCACAGAACATACTCCAAAATAGATCATATAATAGTTCACACAAAGAACCTAAGCAGATACAAGAGGACTGATATAAGCTCCCTCATGCTGTGTGATTACAGTGGAATCAGACTAGTTTTAAACAACACAGTACAGGGTAAAAACTACTCAAACATGTGGAAGTTGAATAACTTCCTGTCTAAATAACTCCCGGGTTACAGAACAAATCAAAGAAGAAATTGAACACTTCTTACAATGCAATGACAATAAATATACATCACAAACGAACTTATGGGACATAGCAAAAGCAGTCTTCAGGGCATATTTATCACACTAGGAGCCCATAGTAAAAAGACAGAATAAACACATGTGTATAACCTAAAGAAGCAATTACAGCACCTAGAGGAGCAAGAAAAAGTTAACTCTAAAACAACTAGAAGGACAGAAATAACAAAAATACAATCAGAAATATCTGAGATTGAACTATGATCCACTATATATAAAATTAATAAACCAAAAAGCTGGATCTTTGAAAGAGTTAACAAAATCAATAGACCCCTGGCAAGATTCATCCAAAAAAGGAGAGGAGAGACTCAAATAAACAAGATTAGAGATGCTACAGGAACAATCACAACTGACATTCAAAAAAATTCAGACCATTATGAATAAGTACTTCCAGGCTTATGTTCAAAGAAACAGGAAACTTTAGTAGAAATGGATGCTTTTTAAAAACTAAACATAGGCTGCCCACATTGAACCAAAAAGAGATAAGTCAACTGAACAAACCCATTTCATACAATGAGATAGCAGAACTATCAGAGACATGCCAACCAAAAAGAGCCCAGGTCCAGACGGTTTCACTATGGAATTCTACAAGACTTTTAAAGATGAATTAATACCTATACTCTTGAAACTCTTCCAAGAAGCAGAAGCAGAGGGATCCATTCCAAACTCATTTTATAAAGTCAATATCATACTCATCCCCAAACCAGGGAAAGACTCAACAAAAAAGAGGACTACAGACCAATCTCTGATGAACACAGATGCAAAGCTCCTCAATAAAATACTAGCCAACAGAATCCAGAAACAAATTTAAAAAAATTATACCCTATGATCAAGTTGGCTTCATTCCACAGATACAAGGCTGGCTTGACATTCACAAATCAATTGTGAATAGTACAGAGATGAACATGGCTGAGCAGGTGTCATTCTCATGTCCTGGGTTATGATGCGCAGGATAGATGCCCAGGAGTGGTATGGCGGGATCATAGGGAAGGTCTACTTTTCAGTTTTTTTGAGAACCTCCAAACAGCCTTCCAGTATGGTTGTACTAGTTTACATTCCCACCAGCAGTGCAGTAGGGTTTCTCTTTCTCCACATACCCACCAGCATTTGTTCTTACCTGAGTTCAGAATATTGGCCATTCTAATTGGGGTAAGGTGGTATTGTAGGGTTGTTTTTATTTGCATTTCCTTTATGACCATGGATGATGAGCATTTTCTCATATGTTTCCTTGCCATTTTAATCTCTTCTTTTGATAAGTCTCTCTTTAGTTCCCTTGCCCATTTAACGATTGGCTTGTTGTGTTTGGCAGAGATTAGTTTCTTGAGTTCCCTATAGATACTGGATATTACACATTTGTCTGATGTATTATTGGTAAATATCTTTTCCCCGTTGGTTGGCTGCCATTTTACTTTAGTAGCTATGTCTTTGTGCAGAAAGTTTTTATTTTTAGGTAGTCCCATTTATAGTGTCTCCAATCTGTTGTGACCCTGGGATTCTGTTCAAGAAGTTTTTGCCTGTGCCTATGAGTTCCAGTGTCTCTCCTACATTGTTGTGTAGCAATTTCAGGGTTTCAGGTCTGATAATGAGGTCTTTGATCCACTTTGAGTTAGTTTATGCATGGCAACAGGCTGGGATCAATTTTTAGTTTTCTTATGTGACTGCCCAGTTTTCCCAGCAATTGAAGAGGTTTTGTTTATTACACTGAATATCTGTCTCCTTTGTCAAATATAAGTTGACTATAGGTATGTGGTTTTATTTCTGGATCTTTTGTCACTGCCTGCTGCAACAATGTGTCATTTAGAAGGCGGACTGGGAATGATTGCAGTCTCAAAGAGCTGTAAGCAGAGGTCTTTTTATTGTTCTCTCCTTTCTTCTTTCTCTGCCTTTTTTTCTTCCCCTCCCCTGGAATTCCTCCACCATTTATATCATCTAGCAGCCAATCACAATAAAGGTCATCTGCGCAAGCAGCAAGCATATATGGAAAAATCTAGCAATCATGCTCTATCCACGAGCACAGAAGAAACAAATCAACCAATGCAAAGAAACTTTCTGGTCAGCAAGTACTGACTCATCCTCTTTGGCGAGCTGCCAGGCACCATCTTATAATCTTACTTCCTCAGGAGACTGAAAGCAATGTCTCCAACATCTTCTATTCTGTTCCATTGATTCTCTAATCCATTTTTGTGCCGGAACTAAGCTGCTTTTGTTATTATGGATCTATAGTAGAGTTTGAAATCTGGTATTGTAAGACCTCCTGTATTGCTCTTTTTGCCTGGAATTGCTTTGGCTATTCTAGGTCTTTTGTTGTCTCCTTGATAGGTGGATGTTAGATCCAAACAGTACAAGAGCGGTGACTCATGACCTGATTTTGGAGATATAAATATAACTACATAGACATAAAAATCTGTGATGTGATATATACTCAATAGACAATGTTATATTATATAGATCTTTATGTATCTATGACATACAAACTCTCAGCTTACTTCTTTGTCCTTAAATTTATGTGCCAGTGATTGCATGTAGAGATCCCATTCTTGAATACTTAGTTGTTAAACTTGACATTTGAAATATGATGTAAAAATATCAATGTTAATAAAAGCTTTAATAAAAAAACCCTACATTTCCAAAATTATCAGGGATGCCTTGTGCTTCCAAAACTTCTCTCAAAATTCTGCTCTCAGTGTACTTCTACACTTTGTCACAATCACACAGCAGCCAGATCCTGTGAACCAATCACTCTCTGACAGTATGGTTTCCCCACCCTCCGAATTCTGAAAATCCTTGATCAGAAGAGACAGTTCAGTAAATCTCATCAATTTCCCCATCTTTCTCAGGGCATCTACCCCAGCTGCTTTCATTGCTTCCAAATATCTAATATCAGTGGTTGCAGGGACTCCTTTAAAGAATAGCCACACCCCACAACATTACTGACACGTGCCACGACTAACAGACCTTCCCGTGGAGATCACGGTCCTGGCCTTCACAGGAGTTAGCCATGGCATGACATGCCAGCTTGTGGTACTGACTGCTACACACTGTCAAAATTCCACATCTCCTTCTTACTGCAGGTGGTCCACTGGCAAGTGAAATCACCTTTTCTGTGTTTATGTCCAACATTTCAAAGTCATTGCTGATTTATGTCAGATAAAATTGCATCGATCTATACAAAGCTTTTTTAGGTTCTAGATCCCTGACCTCAAAAAGCATTCATGAGTCAGGTACTAGTGGTTCTCAACTGTAATCCTAGATACTCAAGGAAGCTGATATCTGAGGATCAAAGTTCAAAAACAGCCCTTTTAGGAAAGTCTATGAGACTCTTATCCACTAAAACTACCAAAACAAACAAACAAATGAAAAAACTTCCCAGAAGTGGAACTGTGCCTCAAGTAGAAGGATGATAGACTTGAGCAAAAAAGCTCAGGGACAGTTTCCCAAGTCCAGAGTTCAAACCCCAGATTAGCACCAAAAAAGAAAATAAATGTGTTCATGGCTCAATCCCTAGGGTCTCTTTATACTTCCATTCATTTGACAAATATTCTTTCATGCCTAAAATTAACTTGTGCTTATTGAGCTTTCAATTGTCAACCACAATCTTGTTCTAGTAACATCACCAATGGGATGGGGATTTATTTTCAAATGATTTTGGCAGAAATCTGTGCAGCAACTAGTTTCTCCAAAAGAATCCCCTGCAATTCATCCATTTATTAACTTCTGTGCACTGGACTGGAGAGAGCTGCCAAGTATAGTGTACTTTCTGGGAAAACAAGAAGTAAATTCTGATTTAAAACCCTGTATATAATCATATGCTTGCTTCACTTGGCAAACTCTTAAATCCTTGATTGAGACATCATTTGTGCTTTTATTTTGTTTTTGTTTTTGTTTTTTGTCAGTCATGGGGCTTGAACTTGAGGCCTGGGTGCTGTCCCTAAACTCTCTTTTATACTCAAGGCTAACACTCTACTACTTTGAGCCATAGTTCCACTTCCAATTTTCTGGTGTTAATTGGAGACAAGAATCTCACAGATTTTCATGCCCAGGCTGGCTTTGAATTGTGATCTGCAGATCTCAGCCTTCTGAGTAGCTAGGATTACAGGCATGAGCCACCAGCACCTGACACATTTGTGCTTTTAAAGCCTCTCAAATAGTAACTTGAATATTCCTATTTTAACTGTATTTACTGTTCATGGTCTCCCATAGATAATATTGTGTGTGTGTGTGTGTGTGTGTGTGTGTGTGTGTGTGTGTGTGTGTACCTCCTCTGGGGTTTGAACTCAGGGCTTGAACATTGTCCTTGGACACTTTTTTGGCTCAAGGCTAGCACTCTGCCACTTGAGCCACAGTGCCACTTCTGGATTTTTCTGTGCATGTGGTACTGAGGAATTGAACCCAGGGCTTTATGTATGCTAGGCGAGCACTCTACCACTCAACTCCACTTGGCTTCCATTACCACTCTTGGCTCCCATTTTTTAAAAATTTAATTTTGTTGTCAAGGTGATGTACATTGGACCATAGGTAATATTTTTGCAATCTTTTATCAAAGTGCTTTGTGACCTGTCTGCTTTTAGCTATCTGCAAGGCAAGACAGCTTGCCTTTCTTTTAGTGTATTTTTGGTGAAATCTGACAAGTTATTATCATTCTAGTATCTGCTGCCATTTTTAATCATCATCACTTCAGACATGCTGTCTCCCTAGACCTCTTTTACATTTGTATGACAAGAAAAGAAATGACTGCAAAGTAAGAATTGCTCCAATGCTCCGTCTCTCTGCAGCCTTAAGTGGAACATCTGGGCTTATTCCAATCTCTGTTCCTTCAGATGTGACTTTCTTTACAAATGATAAATAAAGACAGAAGGGTTGGTACGGTGCTTTTCCCCAGGAGTTAGTGGAAAATAAGGCAACTCATCCTTCAGGGATCATTAGGATTTTAAGGAGATATAGTGATATCTCATGTTATTCTCCCCGACCTGTCCTGATACTTCCAGGAGAAAGTCTGGCTTTGTCATTGACAGAGTCCAGAGGGTGGTTCACACCTGAGCCCACACCATGGAGAAGAGTTGGAGCTAAGGCTAAGGAAGGTCTAGCCACCATCTTAGACACTTTGCCAGGGGAACAGATTTGATCTGCCTGAAACTGGAGTGTGGTATATAGAGTCTAAGAATGAGATGCTGCTTCAGCAAAGTAATTTGTCTCACTGCAGTCCAGTTCAGATGACTTCCTTGAAGTCACTTTTGTTGTCACTCCAGCAAAACCAAACCTCCTTCCTTCTACGTTCTTAAGCTTGTTACCCTACCATTTTCTCAGAACAGTTTTGAGACATTGAAGTTTTCTTATTTATCTGCCATTTTCTATTATTCTCCCTCATGGTAAGTAAGCTTTATGACAAAAGGTATTCTGTTCTCTCTCTTTCTTGACATTTTTCAGAGTAGGGATAACAACACAATTTGTGGGGCCAGTGAAAAATGAGAACGGTAGATTTCAAAGCACAGAAGAGAAGTGCTACAAAAGGTACTGACATAAACATCCTTTCATGAATAGTGTGTCTCTAGTTTTTCTTCCTTGTTCAATGGTATTTTATATTTAACACTTGAAATTTTTACTGTTATTATGGTGTTTACTATCTGCCATTGAATGTGTGTGTGTGTGTGTGTGTGTGTGTGTGTGAGACTTCATCACTGAACTATATCATATCCCCTGATCTTTGACTTCTTTTTCTTTGCCAGTCCTGGGGCTTGAACTCAGGGCCTGGGCAATGTCCTTGGACATTTTTTGCTCAAGGCAAGCACTCTGTCACTTGAGCCAGAGCACCACTTCCAGCTTTTTCTGTGTATGTGGTTCTAGAGAATTGAACTCAGGGCTTCGTGTACGCTAGGCAAGCATTCTATCACTAGGCTGTGCTCCCAGCCCCTGATATTTGTCTTTATATTGTAAAAATGCCATTTTAAAATATAAACATAAAACAGTTAGCTTATATTCAAATACAAAAATATACATTTAATGTTTTGTAGTTCATATACACAAATATATTTCATTCTTAATGGAACTATAGAAATGCTGCATGCAAATAACAGTCATAAATGTGTATATTTCATTTCTTCATATTTCCTAACAACACTTCTCTCAGCTTTTGACAGTAAATAGGATTTGAAGGAAAAGAAACTATGTACTATCGTAATGTTCTCTTTTTTCTTCCTCATTTGTAGGGGTTTGTGTTTGCTTACTAATATAGGGAAAAACACGAATAAGAAGAATGTGAAAGAGTATCTTTGTTCTTACCCAATTTGAACAGAAAAGCATGGTCTGGTTACCAGAAGTCTGACTCTGGAAAATCCCAAAAGACTAGATCAGGCCATTCACCCAAGAAGATCCAAAAGCCAGAGTACTGAGTGATTATCAAATGGTGTAGCCATACTGAAAATAACAGCAATATAGCAACTTGGGTTCTGTCTCTGAAGTTCTGATACTATCTTTAAGAAGACATGGAGAAATACCAAGGCAGAGAGTTAGAAGTATATAATAAAATAATCCTGGTTGAACCGTGATCCGGTTGTCATTATCTCAGTTATGGTTATGCAGGGTCCTGATAGCACCAAGGAAGTTGCTATTGCTTGAGGGTTCACTTCTGTTCACATCAGGAGAATGATTGTTTACAAGTATGGCTTTGCCATACCTGGAATTTGAGATGAATTGAAATAGAAAAATAACTCAAAGAGAAGACAGGTATAAGGGACAAAGAAAAATCAGTTAAAACAACCCCTTGGTTTTCCTTCAAACTCTATCCTGCATTGCATTCCATCTTCCCCACCTTTCTCAGTGCCTCTTCAACACCATGCTTTTTTTAAATTAGAGTTCATTGATATTGATTTTTATATCATTTTTCAAATGACGTGTTTAACAAAAAAGTATTCAAGAAGGGAATCTCTATATGCAATCACTGGCACTTAGATTTTAGAACATAATTAAAATTAGGCTGAGGGTTTGTATGTCATAGATACATATTAATCTATGTAATAAAACATTATGTCTATAGAGTCATAAATTTTTATGTCTATCTAGTTGTGTTTATATTTCCAGTTCCATGTCCATAGCATTGGTTACGCAAATATTGAGTCCTCACTCTTGCACTGTTTGGATCTAATAGCCACATATTAAGGATACCATGTTCCTTTCTTCCTTTGATCTTGACTTGTCTCACTCAACATGATTCACTCTAGATTCATCCACTTCTCTGCAAATGCCATTATTTTATCTTGTCTGTTGGCTATGTAGAATTCCATTGTGTATATATATACCACATTTTCTGTATCCATTCATCTGCAGTAGGGCATCTGGATTGTTTCCATCACCCGGCTATTGTGAATAGTGCAGAGATGAACATAGCTGAGCAGGTGTCCTTATCATATCTTGGGTCATGATGTTCAGGATAGATGCCCAGAAGTGGTATGGCGGGATCATAGGGAAGGTCTATTTGCAGTTCTTTAAGAAACCTCCACACTGCTTTCCAGAGTGGTTGAACTAGTTTACAATTCCACCAGCAGTGTAGTAGGGTTCCTTTTTCTCCACAACCCTCCCAGCATCTGTCATTGTCTGACTTCAAAATCTTGACCATTCTTATTGGGGTAAGGTGGCATCTTAGGATTTTTTTTAAATTTGCATTTCCTTTATGACCATGGATGATGAGAAGTAGAAACGGTATGTCTATCATCTGTATTCTTATAGTATTTCTCTTTTTTTTTTTTGGATCTGGTTCTAGAGTTTGAACTCAGGGCCTGGGCACAACTCTACTTGTACTTAGTAATAAATTACCACTTGATATTTTGGGGGCAGTAAGAGTTTCACAGACTTTCTTGCCTGAAGTAATTTTGAGCCATAATCCTCAGAACTCAGCCTCCTGAGTGACTAGGATTACAGTTATGAGCCTTCAACACCTGGCTCTCACAGTATTTTGGTATTGTCAGTGAAATATTTCTGACTTCTTATACTATATCCCTCTACCTCCATTACACCTGATTCAGGAAATATCAGATTTTTTTCCCAGCTGCCTAGCAAAGAAATGTATGTTGTACTCTGGCCCATTTATGATGATCGCTGGCATATCAATTAGCTACACAGCCATCTAAATGCACCAAGATTTTCACATGCTCTCAAGAGGCATTTTCCTAAGGAATGTGTGTGTTCTCTTTCTCTAAGAATTAAACTCCTCTTTCTCCTCCCAAGACCAGATTTGTGTGGTATTTTCTCTAATTCCTACTTGAAGTAGGCCCTCAAATGTCAATGTATTGAAAGGAGTTATTGACGTTTCTGCTCCTACAGTCTCTTTGAGGGAAATCGGTGAAGCCATGTTTTCTTTAGTATTCATATAATTCTTGGCCATTGGAAGATGCCAGTGTCTGTGGCATGAGAGTTTGTGGTTGATTTACCAATGTACCATATGTGATTAGGCTTAGGGAATACTGTGCTGGGAATATCTTCGGGATAACTTATTTATGAGCTAGCCCCTATAGTCTATTACTTATTCCTCTTGTTCAAAGGTGGTTCTCCATTGGAAATTCTTTTTATGAATGCAAGGATTGTTTGATACAGAATGAGAAAAGAGCATGGGTAATAAAACAAGATGTATTGAAATGGGTTTGGGATTAAGCCATTCAGGGGACCATCTGGGCTCAGCTGTGTCTAGAGCACTTCTGGAACTAGCTATTTACAGTGTTATAGAACACAGACTACTAACTATGACACCCGCATCCATTCTTGAAAGAAGATGAGTCAGTTGTAAGTCCTGCACATGTGCAGGATCAATTTGTATTTGGTTATTTGAAATTGGATAGGGAAGAGGGGAAAACAAGAGGAGGGGTGGGGTGGGGGGAGGGAAATGGGGACCAAGACATGAGAAAGGATATCAATGTATGTGAATTAATGTACCTTCTATCTGGCAAATATAATGTAACGCTTCTATTAATTACAATAAAAATATATGAAAAAGAATCTGAGAAAGAAGAAATCTTCAACGAGAGCAGATGCCATCCACAAAGGCCCTCCATATCTTAAGCGCCTATATGGTCTGTTCTGTATCCTACTGGAGAGTAATCCAAAATGTTTAGGATTTTCATTGAATATGGTGCTCCACCTTCCATGGCATGGGGTTCTGGAGGGTCTTTCCCAGTGGTGCCTTGTTTACCATTTATTTCTCATCTCAAATGCAAATTACTACTGAAATGAATCCCACTTTCAAACAGGACACAGATTCATTATTACAAATAATATTTGAAATATAGCAGATAAAGTAAAAAGAAAACTAAAAGGCCTCATCCTTACAGAACGAAAATGCTTAATGAATGATGCATTTAGGGAGATTTTTTTCTCTCATTTTTATCAGGAGTTGGTCATGAGGGATGGGATGTGAGATCATGTTAGTAGCTCACATGAAAATGCTAAGTGTGGAAGTCATGTAGGAGATATAAGCAAGCTCTAGAATTTCAATCTCCTTTCTTTCATGATTGCACATATGGAGTGATTCCCTAATAAATTGACAGACAGGAAAGTTAGTCTTGGTTTTTATGATAGGTGCAAATATCTCTGCTGTTTAAAGATCTGAAATCTATAATGCCAAGATAACAAAGGGAGACAGAGGGATGATACATTTCTTCTCAGATGCAAGCCAGTGTGGGGACAAGTTCTACATTCTGGTCCAATGAAAGTGAAAGAATTCTTATTCAGACCATGGCTACTTTAACTACTGGATTACTTTAATTAGCTCTGAACATATTAGCACCCCATCAGAGCACTCTGTCTGTGACTGAATAAGTTTATGTCAAAAATAATAGTTAAACCCTCCTTCCCCCCAAAGTCTGAGCACCAGGTGGCTATATTCATATGCCAACACCAGCAGTCATGTGAAACCCAACAATTTGGTTCAGAGTATGTCTATGCCAGCATGGCAGCCATGTCTCACAAGGCCTTCAGATCATGCAATAACTCTATTGCTTTTTAAAATGTGTAAAAAAAAAAGAGAAAAGTGAAAATACTTGGCTAGAAGCAAGACTGCTTTTCAGAAGGGGAACGCTTTTTCCCAGGGTACACTGTGCAGACAAAACTTACTGCATCCCTTCTGAAAATGTGTCTGGAGCAGTCTTCCAAGATGATTAATAGAGCAAGTATTTCTCACAAGGGTCTGACCTTGGAGAGCAAAAGCAGACAAAATGCACAAATGGCTAAAGATGAACAGAGCAGACAGCTCACAGGACACCCAAATCCACACATTGACACTTCATCAGGACACAGTGCATGCATGCTAAACCATCCCTTTGGGGAATTCTTCTAGGCCATAATGCTTTTTATAAAGATGTTCATGTAAAGCTCCTTCACTAAGGAAGATGTTATTTCAAATGATGGAAGTTCTTGGTACTATATAAGTGCAAAGACTGAAGATTAAAAAAAGTACTGTATCTGACTTTATTACCTGGTATATTGTATATACATTTATTTATTTATTTGAAACAGGAAAGGGAAGAATGGAAAACAAGATGATTGAGAGGGGGTGGGGGAGGGAAATGGGGATAAAAACCTGAGAAGGGGTATCAATGTGTGAGAAGTAATGCACCTACTACCTGGCAAATGTAGCTGTAACCCCTCTACACATTACCCCAACAATAAAAAATAAATTAAAAAAGTAAGTCAGAAGATTACTCCTTTTGGCATTCAACTCAGAGCCATGGATCACAAGTTTGGAAACAAATCCTTTAATGTACTATGTTTTGCACTGGGAAGGGGAGAAAGGAAGGTAAATATTGAAGGCAATCTTTTGGGTACTATTTTTAAATCTACATGATAATACTATAAGGTAATACTCATATTCTCATTTTACAGGCAGACAAATTGGAACCTAAAGATCTTGGTAAGATCATACAGGTAGAAAGTGGTGAGGATTCATGCTCATCACTTCTTTAAACTTCTTCCTTCACTGTCCCAAGCTGGAGAAGTGAGGATCAAATGTATGGGTCTTGGTAGAAATTCAGTTTTGAGGAAGAGACACATGTTTGGACCCACCAGCATGCAGTAGTGAGGGTCTCTGCTGAGTTGAAATGTATAAGCAGTAATAAGTATTATTGTTCCAATCTAAGAGATACTTTCAGCTGCTTCAGCTCTTACCCACTGGTTTTACCATCCTTTCCATCCATTTATATGTGAGTTACTTTTGGACCAAGAGATGATAGTGAATAACTACTCTGTGTTATATACTGCTGTGCTGGACAATTGGTATACAGTGGTTGTCTAAGTCTAGGTTTCCTAAAACTTAGCCTACAACTAAAGCTTTTGTGCAGGAAGTTGATTTGGAAAGTGATCTTAAAGAGAAGGGAAGGCCCAAAGAAAATGTAACATGAAAGGAGCCAGGGAAAGCCAACATTAAGGCTACCATTTAGAGTTGGTTGTAAATACCAGTCCTGTCAGCACCTTTATAGAGGTATATAAGAAATATCAAACTAATAAGAATTTCTAGGTTTTTTTTTCTGTCATTTGTGGGGCTCAAACTCAGGGCCTAGGCACTGAGCTCTTTTACTCAAGGCAAGTGCTCTAGAACTTTGAGCTGCAGCTCTACTCCCAGCTCTTGAGTGGTTAATTGGAGATAAGAGATTCATAGGAATTTTTCTTCCCAGACTGGCTTCAAACACAGCCTCCTGAGTAACTTGGATTACAGGTGTGAGTCTGTTCTATAGGGAAAACAGGAAACACTGTATTGATTTCTCTTTCTGAGATGAATAACATCATGAAAGAGTTGATGGTGGCATTGCTGAATGAGATGTAGAGGTAACTCTTGCTGTTAATCATTCTTTAAAGTTCTTGTATCAGCATACCTTCCATTCAAAACTCTAAAAGTTAATAATACTATCCATCAGATTACTAAAAATCTTAGACAGTTCCCAAGTCACACTATAACTCTGAATTCCTTTCCTTCCAAATTCAGAGAACATTTTAGTCCAGTGTTTTGAATGTACTTATAACATTTTTGTTTTTGGTGCCAGTACCAAGACTTGAACACAGGGACTCAAGTTCTTACTCAGCTGGCATTCTACTACTTGAAGCACATCTCTAGTTTAGCTTTTTTGTTAGTTAATGGACGATAGAGTCTCTCAGATGTTTCTGCTGGGCTGACTTTAAACAATGACCCTCAGACTTTGGCCTCTTGAAGTAGTCAGAATGACAAGCAGGAGCCTAGCCATAAATACACTGAAGATGTTATCAGAAAGATAGGACTTAAGTTAACCTGTTCAAGTAGTGCGGGTGCTCAGTTAAGACACGTTTTTTAATTGTAAGTTGCTGTTGGGGTGGTATATAGCGGGATTACAGTTACACTCATCAGAGAGTGGGTACATTATTTCTTGTATATTGATATGCCTTCCCATGTTTTTCTCTCACTTTCCCACCCGTCACCCTTCCCAATCATCTTGGTTTTCCCCTTCCTTTCTCTATTTCAAATAAACAAACATATATACAATATAGCAGGTACCAAAGTCAGATACAGTAACAACATGAGATAAACCGTAAGGGGGAAAAGAAGAAAAAAGAAATAACTTCAAATAGTACATTAAGAACAACAATCACACAAGAAACTTAGTTCAGAAGCTATGTACCTATGACCATATGGGATGAGGCTAAATGAAATGAACTCCAGGATAAGGATGCATTTTTCAGAAAGGATGAAAATGCAGTTGAAAAAGGATGTAGGCTTTTATCCTCATCATCTCTGCCTACAAAGTAGGCAGTATGCTTCTACATGGTAGGAAGATGAGGGAAATGAAGGGAAAGAGAGAAAAAGAAGTGGTAGGGAAGGGAAGGGGAGAGAAAAGGAAATACTGAGATCTGAAAACAATAGCTCAAGCCCTAGATTCAATGATTGTTGTAGGACCAATGTCTTTTTTTATTTCTTAGAACTGAGCAGTTCTGACCACTACATAGTGCTCTTTGTCTAGTGTATTTTGTGAAGAATACAAGGTACCATGGATGCCATAGGAAGAGTTTCTATGACTAATTATAGTCTAACACACACACACACACACACACACACACACACACACACACATGCACAATCAAAATGCTGGCATTTGCTTCATGACATGGAAAAATGTGCATAATGAAAATCAAGTAAAAAATTTAGCCCAGGCTCATGAATCATTCTTGTAATCCCATCTATTCAGGAGGTAGAGGTCCAGAAGATCTGTTTACAACCAATCCAGGCAAAAAGCTATCAAAACTTTATTTGAACCCAAAAGGTGGGTGCAGTGGTTCCATATGTGGTTTCATATACACAGGAGGTTATGGAGAGGCAGATTGCAGTTGAAGCCATCTCCAAACAAAAATATGAGCTGGGCATCTACCCTGAACATCATAGCCTAGGATATAATAGGGACACCTGCGCAGCTATGTTCATCTCTGCACTATTCACAATAGCCAGGCGATGGAAACAATCCAGATGCCCTACTGCAGATGAATGGATACAAAAAGATGTAGTATATATGTGTATATATATATATATATACATACAGTGGAATTCTACATAGCCAACAGATAAGATAAAATAATGGCATTAGAAGGAAAGTGGATGAATCTAGAGTGAATCATGTTGAGTGAGACAAGGTAAGACCAAAGGAACAAAAGGTGCATGGTATCCTTAATATGTGGCTATTAGAGCCAAACAGTACAAGAGCGAGGACTCAATATTTGCAAACCCAATGCTATGGACATAGAATTGGAAATATAAACTCAACTAGATAGATATAAAAATTTATGACTCTATAGACATAGTGTTTTATTACATAGATTCTTATGTATCTATGACATACAAACCCTCAGCCTAATTTTAATTATGTTCTAAAATCTAAGTGCCAGTGATTGTATATAAATATTCCCTTCTCGAATACTTGTTTGTTAAACACATCATTTAAAATATGATATAAAAATCAGTGTCAATAAATCCTTTAATAAAAAATATGAGCTGGGTGGGGTGGCTCATGCCTGTAATCCTAGCTACTCAGGAGACTGAGATCTGAGGATCACGGTTCAGATCCAGCCCGGGCACAAAAGGACCTGAGACTCTTCTCTCCAATTAACCCTCAGAAAATGGGAAGTGGGGCTTAGCTCCTGGGTAGGGCAGTAGCCTTGAGCTGAAGAGGTCAGGGACAGTGCCCAAGCCAAATTCAGGCCCTATGACCCACAAAAAATATGCGACCATATCTTTAAAAAAAATTTAAAGCAAAATAGGACATGGAGGCTTGGCTGAATGACTGCCTAGAAAGTAGAGACTCTGGATTCAAGCCACAGTACTGAAAAATTATAGCACAGAATTGATTTTGGAAAATTATAATAAGTAGACTGGAAAGAAATGCACTGGAATTTTAAAAGTAGTTATAGCCATAGGTAAAAATGAAAAATAATTTTAATTTTTAATACTACTTTGTGTCCTAAGCAGTTCAGGGGTTTGAATTTATGGCTTCATGCTTGCTACTTGAGCCATGTATCCAGTCCTTTTCGTTTTACTTATTCTTCAGAAGGGGTTCGCGATTTTGTTTTTTGCTCAGAGCCAGTAACAAGCCTCTACTTTCTACCTACACCTCCCATAGGATGCAGGAGTGCCTCATCACACTTGGCTTGTTGGTGGAGATGTCTCATTAACTTTTTGCCCAGACTGGCATGGAACTGCATCTCTACCTTCCTCCCAATCTCTACTGCTCAATATTTAAAACTGTTTGTTTTAGTACACAAGAACTTCCCATCTCCTATAATTTGTAATAGACTGTATATTGGTAAAAGTCTAAAATCTTATACTTTTGAGTTAATTCAAGATGACTCCTGTAGTTCACAACCCTAAAACTAAAAGATGTAATGAAAACTGAGCAGTTTTCTTCCCTATGTAAGTGGGTATTCTGCATTTTGTTAGGAAGTGTCCTTACTACTTCCATACCAGTTGACTCTTACCCTATAGCATTTTTGAGTTTGAACTGGTCAGGGATCCTCTACCTTCCAGATAGAGAAAAGGACCCCAGTTATGATTACAGATGTTAAGATAAGGGATTAGTTTGTGGACTATCTCCTGGTTGAGCTATTGTATTATATGAAGGACATTTCTCCACCATTTCATCTGATGAAAAAATTGGATATCTAATTCTTAGGTTTGTTAAAAAAAAAAAGCAAGTCCTGTGGGGACAGGGGCAGTCAATAGGAGGTACTTTTCTATACATAAAGAAGTGGCCCACTGTATTTCAGTATTTTCTGTAAACTAAGAGGGATGGACAGGAAAGGGTTAAAAACAGCTCTGATTGCTCCCCTTTGAGTGGCAGGATGAAGAAATGAGGTTTCTCTGGATGACTAGGCAAGCTGCAATGGAAAAAAGGGATCCTACACTGGACACTCTTCGGTGGAAATTGCCTCTGCCTCTTGAAGGACACTGCCATTCCTCTGGCAGAGGAAATAACGTGTAGTAACCTAAGGTTCTTGCATTTGGAACCATAGTTAAAGGAGATCAGCAATTACCCAGCATTGGTCTTCATCAACTTGCTTCAGTTTTTGCTGGTAACAGGAGGCTTGCATGTTTCTCTGGTGTGTTGGGTGGAAACTGTCTATGCCTGGTGATTTTCACAAATAGATGAATATGTTCCTATTTCCAAGCATGAGATTCCACCACTTGGACTCCAGCACTCATTGCCACTGGTTTCAAAGGAACTAGTGTAATGCAGTCCCTTATATCTGATCTCAGATCTATTACAAAAATCAGGCTACATGTTTTTCCAGGTGCTACCATCTTGGAAACAAGGCACAAGGGGACCAAAAAAAATGTGTTTTAGAACCTAATGGTGAAAGTCTCCGATTAATCCTTTTTAAATTAAAAAAAAAAGAAAATCTAATCATGGCAAGTTGTTTTGGCTAAAAACTGAACAGTTAAATGCCACTCTGTATATATTTGCTGTTCTTATGACTGATGTTTCATTTTGAAAATGTGCAGAAAATGCAATCAAATTTAATGTACATTTAACATTATAGTCAGCTTTGGATTTCTAAAAAATCATTTGAGTGCAAAATTAGGTTAAGCCTGTTGATTGTCAGTAAAATGAGTACAGTAGAATGATTAAATAGCAAACAGTCCAACTGTCAGAGGATTTCTGAAACCAGACCAGGAAAAACAGCAACATGGAATTAAATGCCATTTAGGGACTTTGAATCTCTATCTGTCTCATTATGCTGTTCCATACTTCAGGCCAATTCTATTCCAACCCTTGCCTAAGCCCCACAAACAACATGAAAAGCAAAGGACAAACTCTCCTGCTGAACACTGTTACCCTAAATTATATTTTAAACTCTTTGCCCAGTTAGTCATATGTCTGAAAATGCATAGAGGCATCCTCTTAAGCAAGAGTGTGACTCAGAGTCTCACAACATACTTGCTAAAGAGCTGTGGCATGCCCCATCTCTGAGGAGGTTGAGCATGGGCCACATTGTGGCAGAATGCTTTCATGAACATGGAGGTTTGCTCCTGAGAGCAAGGTTACAGGGATCTGAAGGGTGGGGCAGCCCACTGAGCACCACTTAAAATGGGAGTGGCTGTATTGCTGGGGAAAATGTGAACAGAAAATGAAGGAGTCAATCCATGGATGACACCAAGTATCCCCTCCTCTTCTTCAATGGTAAATTTGGAATTTACCCTTATCTCTATCTCTCTTTTTTTTTTGTCAGTGGTGGGGCTAGAACTCTGAGCCTGGGCACTGTCCCTGAGCTCAAGGCTACTGTCCTACCCCTTGAAGCCATGGTGTCACTTCCAGTTTTCTAGTGGTTAATTGGAGATAAGAGTCTCATGGGTTTTAGTGTGTGGGCTGGCTCTGAATCACGATCCTCAGATCTCAGCCTCCTGAGGAGCTAGGAGTACAGGCATAAGCCACCTTATTTCTTTACCCCACTCCCTTAGTCTTCACTGAAGTCTTCTCTGCATGCAATCCCATTTCAACCCTTTCCCCAGAATTTAAGGCAGTGTTTTGATCATAACTCTGGCTATTTCTATCATATTACAAATCACCCAGCATATCCAGCCCTCCTCATTTACAATCCTAAAGTGGTACCAAAGTGATTTCATGAATGTACCATGAATCATCTTTGGAAGGTACTCTCTGATGTTCAAATCTGTATACCTTAGCTATTCTTTTCACACTACTTATCCAAAGAATCAACCACAAAAAGAACATTCATAGGTTTACCTGGAACTAATAAATTAGAACCTATATAATACAAAAGTCCCTATAGTAACCATCAGTGTACTAGTTGTCACTTTAGAAGGACTGAGAAGGATGGATTACCTTTTCAAAATTACCTTTTCAAAATTACTTCTCTTGCTTAATGAGTCTGCATTACCTTTTCAAAATTACTTCTCTTGCTTAATGAGTCACCAAAAGTAAATGATCCCAGTAGAAACTAAGAATATAGATAAAATTTAAAAAGAAAAAGGGGCCAGGGGAGTTCTATGTTTAGCCTTTTGAGGCACTGCCACACTACTTTCCATAGTGGTTGAACGAGTTTCCACTCCCACCAACAGTGTAGTAGTGATCCCTCCTGGCCACATCCCCTCCAGTATCTGTTATTATTCATTTTCCTGATCCTGGCCATTCTAACTGGAGTGAGGTAGAATCTTAGAGTTGTTTTGATTTGCATTTCTTTTATGACCAGAGATGTTGAGCATTTCTTCATGTGTCTATAGGCCATTTTTGTTTCTTTTTCAGAGAAGACTCTCTTTAAGTCTTTGGCCCATTTTTTAATGGGATGGTTGTTACTTTGGAGATTAGTTTTGGAGTGATTCAATGTTTTGAGTTGTTGATATATTTTAGATATGAGGCCTTTGTCCGTTGTTTGGTTGGTGAAGATCTTCTCCCACTCTGTAGGCTTCCTAATTAATTTACTAGCTATGCCCTTTGCCATACAAAAGCTCCGCAGTTTAATGCAGTCCCACTTATCCAGCCTTTCTCTGATTTGTTGTGATTCTTGGTCTTTATTAAGAAAGTTTTGACCTGTGCCAAGGAGGCCTAGTGTATCTCCTATTCCTTCCTGTAAAGTTTTCTGTGTGTCAGCTTTTACCTCCAGGTCTTTGATCCATTTGGAGTTAATTCTAGTGCAAGGTGACAAAGAAGGATCCAACTTTAGTTTTCTGCAGGTGCTTAACCAGTTCTGCCAGCACAACTTGTTGAAGAGGCTGTCTTTCTTCCATTCTCTTTTTTTGGCTCCCTTGTCAAAGATTAGGTGGCCATAGGTCTGTGGTTTAGTATCTGGGTCCTCAGTTCTATTCCATTGGTCTTCAGGCCTGTTCTTGTGCCAGTACCAAGCTGTTTTGATAATTATAGCTCTGTAATAGAGTCTAAAGTTTGGAATTGAAATTCCTCCAGTGCTGTTCTTTCTGCTAAGAAGTGTTTTTGCTATACAGGGTCTTTTATTATTCCATATGAAATTGTGAATTGCCTCTTCTATTTCTTTAAAGAATGCCATTGGGAACTACTTGGCATTTACCCAACCATCCAGAAACAAGGGCATACTAAATCCACCAGCACAATAATGTTCATTGCAGCACTATTCACCATAGCAAAGATATGGAACCAACCTAGATGTCCCTCAGTTGATGAGTGGATCAACAAGTTGTGGTATTTGTACACAATGGAATTCTATGCTGCTGTCAGAAAGAATGACATCGCCCCATTTGTTAGGAAATGGAAAGACTTAGAAAAAATCATATTAAGTGAAGTAAGCCAGACTCAAAGGAACTTAGGCTCAATGGTTTCCCTCATTTGTCATAATCAGTAGAAACCGTGGGCTCTACTAGCAGAGATCTGCAATAGAGCAAAATCTTGATACATAAGGCCATATAGTATGAAACTAATTGAAAGGACTTCCAGGATATTGAAACAAAAGCCATATAATGAGTGATTGTTGTCCTTAATGTACTATGTTGTCTCTCATCTCCTTTGCTGTCCCTTGTATCTCATATTGTTATAGTATCTCACTTTGTTATCTGATATATTGAATTTATTTGTATTTGGTTATTTGAAATTTGATAGGGAAGGGGGGAAAACCAAGACGGGTAGGGGGTGTGGGGGGAGGGTAATGGGTACCAAGACATGTGAAAGGGTATCAATGTATGTGAATTAATGCACCTTCTATCTGGCAAATATCATGTAACCCTTTTACTAATTACAATAAAAAAAAGAAGTCACAAAAAAAGGGGGAGGCCAGGAATTTGGCCTAGTGGTAGAGTGATTGCCTAGCATGCACAAAGACCAGGGTTTGATTCCTCAGTACCACATACATAGAAAAAAGCCAGAAGTGGAGCTGAGACTCAAATGGTAGAGCTTTGGCCTTGAGAAAGTCCAAGGACAGGGCTCAGGCCCTGAGCTCAAGCCTAGGACTGGCCACAAAAAGGAATTACCCATAAGCCCACATCACTGCACCATTGATATTTGGAGTGTGTACCCTCTAAAAATTCTTAGAAGTGTTAGGTAGTTATACATGTAATAAAGATACATGAGACAAGATACTTTGAGTAAGCCAGAATGAGAATTCAGATAGACTTGATATATGCTTGTTGGTAGAGGCCCTACCTGCCTCATCTGCTTGCTTCCAAATGATTCACATGGAGCAAAATGGGCCTATGAGAAAGAAATTCAAAATATGCACAAAATTGGGTTTCAGGCATTTGTGCTTATGTAGCTTATGTATGGTAAAGTGTGTGTGTGTTTGTGTGTGTGTGTGTGTGTGTGTGTGTGTGTTGGATGATATTCTCCCTACCCCTAAATCCCAATAGCAAAGAAGGCCTATAAGGTCCCTGAGAAAGAACTCATTATGAATTAAATTCAAAGCACCAAACATGAAAACAGACTGAAGGATAAATCTATAATTCTATATTCAAGATGTAGCTATACTTGTAATTTCCTTCCATCTGACCAGTGCATTCCAGAAAATATACACTGGGCAAGTATGCATTCAAAATCTAGGATTCTAAATAATCTTGTAGTAGATGACCTTTACCTGTGGCTATAAAGACAAGTAGCTTGTAAAACTCAAACATAAAATGTAGTAAGCCTTAATGGAAAGTTCTTTCCCACACACAAAAACTGTATGACACTCTAACAATGTTCAACAAAAAATAATTTATTACATTATGTATATAACTATAATCCCTCAGTATATCACCTTGACAATAAAATTAAATACATTTAAACAAAAAATAAAATTGATTATAGTAGCTACCTATAATCTGCTTTTAAAAATTGACTATAGTGTGCTTAGAAATAGGTATTCATAAATATATATATCTGCAATTTCATTTAAAGCGATTTCAGTAGATGAATTTTATCACAATATTTTTCCATATATTTTTATTGTAATTATATTCACCAGATAGAAGGTGCACTACTTCACAAACATTGATACCCTTTCTCATGTTTTAGTATCCATTTCCCTCCCTTCACCTCCACCACTCATCTTGTTTTCCCCCTTCCCTATCAGATTTCAAATAACCCCCAAAGCATATATATATATATATATATGATAACAAAGTAAAATTCTGAGATAATCAAGGGACAGCAAAATAGATGAGAAATAACCTAGTACATTAAGGACAACAATTACTCATTATATGGCTTTTGTTTCTATATCCTGGAAGTCCTTTCATTTAATGTCATCTTGTATGGCCTATGTATCTAGGTTTTTCTCTATTGTAAATCTCTGCTAGGAGAGCCCAAGGTTTCTACTGATTATGACAAATGAGGGTAACCATTGAGCCTGTGTTCCTTTGAGTTTGGCTTACTTCACTTATTATGATTTTTACTAAGTCTTTCCATTTCCTTACAAATGGGGCAATGTCATTCTTTCTGACAGCAGCATTCCATTGTGTATAAATACCACATCTTGTTGATCCATTCATCAGCTGAGGGGCATCTGGATTGGTTCCATATTTTGCTTTGGTAAACATTGCTGCAATGAACATCATCGTATTACAATATTTTTAAAAAACAATAATTCATTGAACAACCTTGAGATTAACTTTTGGGTAGATACTAAATGATTTTATTAGATTGAAGCCCCAAAGTATGACTGTAGTCACCTAATGTGCACATGATTAAGACCTGTGATATTTATCATATACATACTATACATACAAACATACATATGAATATGTATGCTTGTATGAGGAAGTTAGTTCAGTGTCATCTATCTACATATGAACCAATTTACTCATACACACCTACACACACACACACGAAAGTAACAAATAAAATTCTTTAGTTTCTGTTTACTTTCAGCCTGTGAGAACATCCATTTCCCTTTAAACATTACCTCTCACTGTAGATAACATGGGAGTATTAAAACAAATGGATCTGCCAAATGTTTACAACACCCTGTCCTGTCTTGGACCAATATGACAAGTACCATTCATATGCAAATCACAGGTCATGTTCCTCTTTATGCTGCAAGCTCATATCTAAGTTGTCTCCTTTATATTATATATGTTTTTGAACATATTTGTATGATTTTTGCATTTTCCTCCTACTTAGTGTCATGTTGTTTGGATGCTTTTTCTTTCAAAATATTTTACTTTTCCCCAGACCTACTTTTATTTTGTATTTCCATCTTACTTTTCCAGACTTTCTGAGTAGGCCAACTTACAGTGGATCCATTCATATCTGAGTCACTTTAAATTATGTGCCAACTAAAATCCCATGAGGCACTACCATTATCAACTGTATCCCAATGTTGCATCTGTTCTTTCCTTACTTTCTGTTCCATTCCGAGAAATCTTTTTCTGTTTTTAATCAATAGTCTCTTCTTGTAACTTTGATTTTTAAAAAATATACTTTTCAGCAGCAGTATAAAAAGAAGATGGAGAAACAGATGAGCTGAAGAATACACTATGAATGTGAACTTTTGCTTGGAAAAAGTTGTAACAAACAATGGTATTTAGCCATCTTATGAACTGAGTATAAATTGATATAGTAATTCTGGAAGCTAATTTGGAAATAGACATATATAAAAGTCTTAAAAGCATCTGACACATATAACTCTTCCTTTTTTAATTTATCATAAAAATAACTGAATAAACATACAAAGATTTATGTAAAAGCATGTTTATTATAGCATTATTTATGAGCAAAAATGGAAATGAGCAAGATGTTCCATAAGAGGGAATTGTTTAAATAAAATACATTATGTATGCATATAGAAATAGAGTCAGCTTTTAAAGATTATGATTTGGGTTTTTGTTTACAATAATGGGAGAACATAGAGGCTGTACAGTTGCATAAAAAATGGCAGGTTACAGAGCACTTGAAGAATGACCCACCTAGGTAATAAAGACATCTGTATGGATGCAACTTCACTTACAAAAGCTGGATCCCATTTCTGTTGGCACACAACTCAGTAAGGGATAAAAGGATATTGGAGAGAAGTATTAGGAACACTTGGGCCCAGGAAAAGAAAAGAAGAAAAGCAAAAGAAGACCAGTACATGTTGGGCTTGGTCTCTTTAGACATGGGGTATACTCTTGAGTTACAACCCAAAGGAACTCATTGCTCCAAAGCCCTGAATATGATGGGAGTAGATGTTTTGTGTTCATACCTAAGGAGAGTAGTGTTAGAGACAATTCACCTGAAGTCAGGCAACGTGGCCCTAACAAGCGCTAGCAGAAGTCAGATGGCTTCAGAAAGAGGAAAAACCTCTTCAGAAATGAACATAATGGTATTTTTACCTCTTTCTGTTGGCCACATAGACATGAAAAGTCCCAAAGGGGAACTCCACTGCACTCCTTCAACTGAAATGGAGCAGATAAAGTCTCATGGCAAACCACGTGGATTTTAAGAAGGGTAAAGAATTGAGATGACATTACTGTAATCTATCTTATTTTGCACAAGAATCACATAATTTCTTTTTTCTTCTTTTCCATATATTTTATTGTAATTAATAGAAGGGTTACATTATATTCACCAGATATAAGGTGCATTACTTCACATACATTGATACCCTTTCTCATGTCTTGGTCACCATTTCCCTCCCCCTACCCCCACCCCTCATCTTGTTTTCCCCCCTTCCCTATCCAATTTCAAATAACCAAATAAGCATATATACAATATATCAGATAACAAGGTAAAATACTGTAACAATATGAGATAACCAAGGGACAGCAAAAGAGGTGAGAGATAACATAGTACATTAAGGACAACACCCACTCATTATAATATGGCTTTTGTTTCTATATTCTGGAGGTCCTTTAATTTAGCCTTATGTATCTAGGTTTTGCTCTATTGTAAATCTCTGCTAGTAGAGCCCAAGGTTTCTACTGATTATGACAAATGAGGGGAACCATTGAGCCTATGTTCCTTTGAGTTTGGCTTACTTCACTTAATAGGATTTTTACTAAGTCTTTCCATTTCCTTACAAATGGGCCGATGTCATTCTTTCTGACAGCAGCATAGAATTCCATCGTGTATAAATACCACATTTTTTGATCCAATCATCAACTGAGGGACATCTGGGTTGATTCCATATCTTTGCTATGGTAAATAGTGCTGCAATGACGTCGTTGTGCTAGTGGATTTGGTATGTCCTTGTTTCTGGACAATTGGGTAAATGCCTAGTAGTGAAATTGCTGGGTCATAGGGGAGTTCTATGTTTAGTCTTTTGAGGCACTGCCATGCTGCTTTCCATAGTGGTTGAACGAGTTTGCACTCCCACCAACAGTGTAATAGGGATCCCTCCTGGCCACATCCCCTCCAGCATCTGTTGTTATTAGATTTCTTGATCCTGGCCATTCTAACTGGATTGAGATGGAATCTTAGAGTTGTTTTGATTTGCATTTCTTTTATGGCCAGAGATGTTGAGCATTTCTTGATGTGCCCATATGCCATTCTTATTTCTTCTTCAGCGAAGACTCTCTTTAAGTCTGTGGCCCATCTTTTAATGGGATGGTTGTTTCTTTGGCGATTAGTTTTGGAGTGAAAGAATCACATAATTTCTATGTATTTATCCCCTTCAAAATAGATGATATGGCACATTATTATATAAATTATCACCAAGGACCTATTTTTTCTGGTGTTCATGACTCTTGATTTCCTAGTGCTATTGTAACGAAGTACTACAAAGTGGGCTTAACATAAAACTGTGTTCTTTAGGTTCTGGAGGACACAAGTCTGAAATCAAAGGTGTTGGCAGACCCGTGCACCTCGGAAGACTCTAGGGCAGAATCCTTCTTTGTTTCTTTTTTTTTTTTTGCCAGTCCTGGGCTTGAGCTCAGGGCCTGAGCACTGTCCTTGGACTTTCTCAAGGCTAGAGCTCTACCACTTGAGCCTCAGCACCACTTCCGGCTTTTTTCTATGTATGTGGTACCGAGGAATCGAACCCGGGTCTTCATGCATGCTAGGCAAGCACTTTAACCACTAGGCCAAACTCCCAGCCCCCTTCTTTGTTTCTTTTAGCTTCTGAGAGTTCCTGGTGCATCTTGGCTTGCAGCAATATAACTCCAATCTCTGCCTCCATCTTTCCCTCCCTGTCTGTGAGTCTTCCTGTTCTCTCAAGAATTCTAGTTGTGTCAGTTTAGGGACTCACTTTACTCATTACAGTGGCATCTTAACTAGATTATATCTGCAGTGACCACATTTCAAATAAAGCCATATTCTATGCTATTTGGAGATAGGATGTCAAGTTCTTTCTGAGGGACATAATAAGACCCTTGTGTCATTTCTTCCATCACCTACCCTGGGCCATGAGACTGTCTCTGGCTAATAAGAGAGTTACAGACAACATAGAAAAGTTCTGATGAGCACCTGACCTCCATCATCCTGCTGGCATTCTGAGTCCACCAAGTTAGGAAGCTTGTTGTACTAGGCAGCCTATTACCACTGTAACAAATACCCAAGGAAATGAAGAGTAATGAGTATTTTGATTTGCAGATTCAGAGCTTCTTGGTCATGGTTGCTTAATACTATTGCTTTGGGCCAATGGTAGAGTAAAACCTGCTTCATAGCTAGGAAGTGAAAGATAAAGAAGAGACTGCTCTTGGGGCCAGGAGTTTGGCCTAGTAGAGTGCTGCCTAGCATTTACAAAGACCTGGGTTCGAGTCCTTGGTACCACATTCATAAAGAAAAAAGCCAGAAGTGGTGCTGAGGCTCAAGTGATAGAGCTCTAGCCTTAAGAAACACCAAGGATAGTGCTCAGGCCCTGAGCTCAAGCCCAGTACTGGCAAAAGAAAGAGAGAGAGAGAGAGAGAGAGAGAGAGAGAGAGAGAGAGAGAGAGAGAGAGAGAGAGAGAGAGAGAGAGAGAGAGAGACAGACTCCTCTTGAATCCCTTCAAGAGCACAGTCACAATGACCTAAAGACCTCCCATTAGAGCTCATATGGTGAAAATTATACAATCTCCCAGAAACATCAACCTATGGACCAAATATACACCGCATGAAATTTTACAGACACTTAAGATCCAAACTATCAGATCTGCTGTTAGTATTTCAAATAAATAAGCTGGAGACACAAAACAAGTAAGCCCAGCTATTGTAGGCTTCTCATTCCAGCTAAGCTCAGCCTATCCTTATGCTGAATTCAGTTGCCAATGTGACCCCAAACAATCATGCTATGGTGCTTCCAGCCCAATCACAAAATTGTGAGGGAACATAAACTATATTTTTCTTTATTATGATTATCAAGGTAATGTATAGAGGGGTTACAGTTATGTTCGCCAGGTAGTGGGTGCATTATTTCTCACACTTTGATTCCCCTTCTCATGTTTTTGTCCTCCTTTCTCCCTCCACACTCCCTCCCAATCATCTTGTTTTCCCCCTTCCCTTCCCTACTTCAAATAGAGGTTTATCTTTGTGATTCTTGTTCTTAATATACTATGTGCCGTTATTTCTTTTCTTTTTTTCCCCTTATGGTTAATCTCATGTGGTTACTGTACCTGACTGTATTGCCTGGTGTATTGTATATACATTTGTTTATTTTAAGTAATTTATGTTGTTATAGGAGCCATGGAGGGTTCTTTTGTGAGGACAGTGTATCTATCAAAATATTGATAGTTAATGTTTTTCTAAAGTATAAGCCCATTTTGATTAGCAGTTCCTCAGCTTTCCAGGTCTAGAGTCATTGGTTTTGTTGAAATTAAAAAGAGCTGTGCAGATAATGTATTCTGACTTCATCATTCATGGATAAGAAAGCTGAAAGTCAGGAGCTGAAATCCTGCCACCGTACAGGTATGTATCAGTCTGCATGTCGCTGCCCACCGCAATGACATGTCACTTCAGAGGTGGACTGGGAATGATCACAAACTCAAATAGTTGCAAGCAGAGGTCTTTTATTTCTCTCCCCTTTCTTCTCTCTCTGCCTTTTCTCCTTCTCTCTTCTCTTCTCTGCCTTTCTTCTTTCTCCTTTCTCCCTTCTCCTCCTCTCTTCCCCGGAAATCCCACACTGTTTATATCCTTAAGCAGCCAATCACAGTAAAGGTCATCTGCAAAGCAGCAAACAAACCTGGAGGAAATCTAGCGATCCACTCTATCCACAAGCATGGAAGAAACAAACAAATGCAAAGAAACTTCCTGGTCAGCAAGTACTGACTCATTAGCGAGCTGCCAGGTGCCATCTTATAATCTTACTTCCTCAGGAGGCTGAAAGCGATGGTCTCCAACATCTGCAGGCCACTACAGTAGAGACAGCATTAGTCATCAGCTTTTTGGTTCTGTGCTTTTTTGACATTTCCAACAGGTCTCACACTCTGATGTACAACCACTTCTTTTAAGGGTGAGGCTGGCTCCTGGTCACACAGTATCAGGGCTAGAATCTCATCTAGAATGCTATTCCTTTGCGTCAGGTGGGTGGGGGAATCCAGTATGTTTTTAATCACCCATTTAGCTGAGTATTGTCTTAGAAAAACATTATCTTTGAACTACAGTAGCATACAAGGGGGAAAGACACCATCCCTTATCTTCCATAGCTCTGAAACTCTTTTCACTTTCTTTTTACTCTTCCTTCCTAAATCCCCCAGCCCTGGAAATATGAGTAAGAATTCCTACCCTCCCCATCAGCCACCACTTCACGGAGGATGGATTAATGAGGTTATGTCTCCAAAGAACTTTGAGTTCCTTGGAAGGAAGGCATCAACATGCAAAGTGGTGGTTGTTATTACGATTACTTCACTGAGTAGGGTTTCACAGCTGTCTTGATGGAAAAGGGGCCAACAAAACAGAATGCCAGTTTCCCCCAGCAGAGGAGCAGCTGGAATGGATTATAAATGAGACCTGTGTGCCGGTTCTCATTTTTGTCAAAGCCCATCAGCCTTTCTCAATGCCCAACTCTCCCCTTGACAGTCCAGCAAGCTCCCTGAGCCAGACAGGTGTGGGCAAAGGCACCACCGAAACCCCACATGCAGAAGCCTGCTTGGCAGGGGCAGCAAAACCCTATATTCTGAACCAGGGCCAACCCATTACCAGTGCTCAGTAATGCAATGGATTTCTCCAGTGATGACTTGGGGTAAGTAAAACATTCTCATTGCTCAAAGTTCCCTCTATTTTATAGGGCAGGAGGGACAGGGGAGGGAGGGGGAAAAGTGTCCAGGCGCATACAAATGTCATTTTTCTAAGGCTAGAGCACCTCTACCCACCCATACTCCTTCCTTCTGTTTCATCCCTCCCTCCCTCCCTTTTTCCCCCTCTCCTTTCCTTCTCTCTCAAGATCTTTCCTTCCCTTGCTGCCCCACCTCTCTCTCTTTCCTAGCTTCTTTCCTTCAAGGGAAACCTTCCCTTCTCTACTATTCCACTTCACACATATACTGCACATTCTGCCAGGCACTTATTTGTTGACAAACATGAAAAGCAATGTGTAGCCTTTGCTCTTCCAAAACAGAAGTGGAGGTGATGAATGAAGCAGAGGAAGACTAAATGGATGGACAGGCATATTCTATTTTATTGTCTCCAGACAACATTTCTGTGGCAGTATATGCTGCCTCAGAGACACCCAGAAAAGACTTGGTTTCAACATTGTTTTGAAAGCTTTTAGACCTGCCTGGGGCATCAATATATGTATAGGGAATGAGGTAGGGTTATTTAAGCAGCCACAGTTACATTGGCTCTAGAGTAGTGGAAAAAACAGTTTTATGTGTGTGTACAAAAGCAGAAAAACAGACTATAAGCTTTGTAGTAGCAGGAACTCTGCTCTGATCATATTATTCCTTTTTTTTTTGAACACATTGTATATGCCAAGTACTACTAAAATCTTGAACAAGATTTCCTGGTTTAATCCTCATAACAATTTTACAAAGCAGATTTCATTACCATGCTCATTTTACTGTAGAAAAACAGAGGCCCAGAGACCAAGTGGTTTGCTCAGAGTCACCCTCGTTAAGCATCATCATGTGTCTTCTGCAGAGCTTAGCTACAGAGCATGCCTGGAACAAGACAGGACGGCTACTTGATACAGAGAACTACCACGTCTGTGGTGATAGTGACTGTCCTCGCTGAATTTCTTTTTAAGGAGGTCTATAGTACCAAAGCACAACAGTCACAAAATGTTCTCAATAAAAATTTGCTAACTAATAAATGTAGTTCCCAATGTTAAGGAAATATGGATATTCACTACCCTGGCAAAGATGGTTATGCAAATAATATATTCTTCAGAACCAAAGAGCCCATCCTTGACATAACCGCTTTGTTTTTTGGTTATATGTTCATTTGTTTTTGTATAGGTACCAACGCTTAAACTCTGGGCCTCTTGCTCTCACATTTGACACTCTTCCATTTGAGCCACATCTCCAGTTCTGTTTTGCTTTTGGGAATTGAATCTTCCTTTACCTACTTTTTTCAACTTTATTAAAGTGTAAATTTGTGCTCACTGTTAGTGGGAATGTAATCTTGTCCAATGACTCTGGAAAGTAGTATGGAGGTTCCTCAAAAGATTAAACATAGAACTCCCCTATGACCCAGCAATCCCACTTCTGGGGAAATCTACCCAAATTCTAGAAACAAAGCCATATTAAACCTACCAGCACAACCATATTCACTGCAGCATATTCACCATAGATAAGTTATGGAACCAACCCAGATGCCCCTCAGTAGATGAATGGATCATGAAGACGTGATATATTTACACCATGGAATTCTATACTGACATCAGAAAGAATGACATTGCCCATTCATAAAGAAATGGAAAGACTTGAAAAAATCCATATTAAATGAAGTAAGCCAGACCCAAAGAAACATAAGCTCCATGTTTTTTCTCATTTGTAACTATTATTATACGTTTAGCATTCTTCTAACAGAGGATCACAGTAGTTCAAAAGCTAGGCACATAAGGTCATATAGTATGAGACTAAATGAAATGAACTCTAGGATATGGAAACAAGAGGTTTTTCTTTGTGATTGTTGTTCTTAGTGTATTATGTGAAGCTATTTCTTTTTTCTTCTTTTCCCCTTAAGGTTTATCTCATTTTGTTACTATATCTGACTTTGGTACTTGGTATATTGTATACACATTTATTTGTGTATTTGAAAATGGGAAGATAAGGGGAAAACAAGATAAGTGGGAAGGAGTGAGGGGGAACGTTGGAGAAAAACATGGGAAGGGGTATCAATGTTTAAGAAGTAATGTACCCACTACCTGATGACCCCTTTGTACATCACCCCAACTACAAAATTTTTTAAAAATTAAAAAAATAAATGTATGCACAATGATATATATATCAAAGTGATCATCATAATCAAATTAATTTACCATATCCATCACCCCCCTTAGTAAATTTAAATCAATACAGAATTGTATGTGTAAATTTATTGGCAATAAAAATCAGAACATATATCAAGAAGCAAGTTTAATATGTATCTAGGGGAAACTTGGCCCTTTCCTGTAAGTTGTCACATTTTTCCTAATCCTTTGTCCTCTCTCTCTAGCCAGACTATAAGCCCTTAGAGGCCAGAGATGTGGCTACAGTCTTATTCTGTTCTTGACAGTACCCAATTTCGCTCTCTTTATGGTCATTGAAGGTGATCTTGTCAGGTTTATGTTTATTATTATCATTATTATTATTAAAACAATATATCATAGCCTCTCTCATCACTGAGTTATTTATTTGCAAATTTGGTCTGAACTCCTGAGGATATTATGTGGGACCACAACAGATGTTGAGTGAATGGCTTTTGATTTGAAAACAGAAGGCCCTTGAGAAAAATCTGAGGGTTATTTGAAATTGGATAGGGAAGGGAGGAAAACAAGATGAGGGGTGGGGTGGGAGGGAGGGAAATGGGGACAAAGACATGAGAAAGGGTATCAATGTATGTGAAGTAATGCACCTTCTATCTGGCAAATATAATGTAACCCTTCTATTAATTACAATAAAAATATATTTTAAAAAATCTGAGGGCTGCTTCATAAACAAAACCTAAGTCACAGGTTTTCCATTGGCTTCAACATCCTGTGCACTTCAGCCTCTCCAGCTCTCAGAAGCCCTTCCTTCATCCTTTTTCTCTGTGCATCTGTTCATCCAAATCATCTTTTAATTCTCTTGATCATGATACTGGTATATATTCCCATAAGGGATTCAAAGATTTTTTTCTTCCTATGATTACTCTCAAATACCAATAAAAATGTGTTGCTTTGGTGTGAGTATGCTAGTTTTGATCAATGCCAGGCGTCCTGTTTAATGCATTCTCATAATATGCCTTGACAATTTTCCTTAGTATGTCCTACTTAAGTGAATGTCCTTTGTTGGTATGGAAAATAAAGACTTTTTAAATCATAAAAGTAAATGGCTACTGGTCCTTTACTTCTTATATGGTAATGGTCTTGACATTTTCAGTACATTGACTCATTTAAACTTGACAGGACCCGGACTCTGTATCATCATATCCATACTTCATTGAGGGAACAGTCTTAAGGATAGCTTGGAGTTTGGCCTAGTGGTAGAGTTCTTGCCTAGCATGCACGAAGACCAGGGTTCGATTCCTTGGTACCACATACATAGGGAAAAAAAAAGCCGGAAGTGGAGCTGTGGCTCAAGTGGTAGAGCTCTAGCCCTGAGAAAAGACAAGGAGAGTGCTCAGGCCCTGAGTTCAAGCCTAGGACTGGCAAAAAAAAATGTCAGTCAGGTATTGTGGCTCACGCCGGTAATCCTAGCTACTCAGGAGGCTGAGATCTGAGGATCAAGTTTCAAAGCCAGCTCTGGTGTAAAAGGACTTGAGACTTTTATCTAGAATTAACCTCAAGAAAACAGGAAGTAGAACTTGGCTCAAGGGTAGGGTGGTAGCCTTGAGCTGAAGAGCTTAAGGATAGCATCCAGGCTGAGTTCAAGTCCCAGGACCAAAAAAAAAAAAAAGATGATAAGTCAAAGCTATGATGATGGGAGTCATGTAGTTCTGATAAATCTATTCTTTTCGTCTTCTCATGCTTGCCTAGAAATAAATATTTCCCACAGCACTCCTTGGTTGATCTCATTCACCTCCCACATACACAGGAAGTCATTAATAGACATATCTGTGATTCCAGGGACTTCAGGCACATATTCTGGTTTAGTGGTGACAAGCCACTCTTCCTGCCTATTGCAAATCATGAGGTCAGAGAGGTGAGGATAAGGATCAAATTGTTTCTGCTTCCTTCATAGAGCCATCGGTCATATTTGAGTGACAGAAAAAAGCAGACATCTAAGTATGACTGGCTTTGTAAAAAATGAACCACCAAATTAACTCACCAGAATTGTCCCAGTGAGATAGAGATGGGGTGAGAGATAGACAATTCCGTCAGAGAGAGCACATCTTTCACTGGTTACTTTATTCTCTTCCCAGGCATATGTAATCAAATTGTTACTCCTGAACCTTTTTTTTCCATGTGTGGCATTTCCTCTTAAGCAAGTGGCGCTCCAGAAGGACAGGGTCCTGGCAGGCTGCTTGTGGATTATTCAACCCTACAAAAAATAAAGAAACACAGAGCTGGGACTTGGCATCTGGTTGAAGCAGATGCCTCTGTCAGATTTTTCCAGATTCGGAGGCATGAGTGTCCACAGCAGGAGAAACAATTCTCTCTTTTCTCCAGCTCTCCGCACGTGGCCTTGCTTTGAAATGACTTTGGGGGATTGACTGAATGAGCTGATGGTTTTCTACCAAACAAGCTTCCACACAGAAATGGCCCAATTTCCCATGGATAGCATGTGCAAAAGCTGCAGGTCCCTAGCATTCTTCACCATTGGCTCTTTCTTTCCTCTGTTCATCTATTTGCAGCCCCCTAGGTGCCTAAGGGCAGTTGGACACCATCAAGCTTTGATAGTACTGCCCCTTCTGCCTGTAAACAAATTACTTGCTTGTAAGAAAATAAACAGAAAAAGAATATATAAATATTTAAAATCTCAAGGCACTAGCTTCTTCCTGTAGTCTTCCTGGGCACCTTCCCCAAGTCCCCTTGGACTGGACCATGCCTCTGCTGGCACTCATAGTATCTATCTTCAGAATCCACAGGTACCCACCTTCAGTGGCAAAGGTGTAATATTTTCTTTCCTTTTGAAGGAGATGGGGCTTGAACTCGGGGCCGGAACACTGTCCTTGAGTTCTTTCACTCAAGGCTAGTGTTCTATCACTTTGAGCCACAACTTCACTTCTAGTTTTCTGGTGGTTAATTGGCAATAAGAGTCTCATAGACTCTTCTGCCCAAGCTGGCTTTGAACTATAATCTTTAGATCTCAGCCTCCTAAGCAGCTAGGATTACAGATGTGAGCCACCAGTGCCCAGTGATGCCCTAACACTGTATGACTCTTATCATTGAAAGTAGTGTTTTCCTTATGAAGTAGAAATCTTCAAGAAAGTATATCATTGTAATCTCAGCAAACCAGAACCTAGAAATGCACCTGATGCATCAAAATGCATTTATCAAAAAGATCAATGCATCCATAAATGAAACTTAAATAATGCTTAATCTTCATAAATCCAGGAAGAGGAAATTGGAGTCAACTATTTTCACCTGCTTTATCCAAAGCAGCTTACATCATAAGCTAAACAATTTTTTGGAAATTCTCATATTTCTTCTTCTTCCTTTCTGTGCCATTATAGCTCTTGAATCAGGATCCAACCATGGATGGATGGATGGATGGCAGATCAGAGAGGTTTCATTGTCAGCTAGAAAATCTTGATGGCATCCTATAAGAATATGATTCCCAGACATACAGGCTGGGTGAACAGTAATAGAAAACTGAAGAGACGGAATGGAAACTACTACCTCTCAATGGCACTGACCATTCTATGGTTAAACCCCTGAAAAAATAGTCCAAAGGAGTCAGTCATATAATATTAAGACTGACATATAATAATATATGGAATGAGGAGGAACTGAGAGTTTGGCCTAGTGGTAGAGTGCTTGCCTAGCATGCACAAAGACCAGGGTTCGATTCCTCAGTACCAGATATATAGGAAAATAAAGCCAGATGTGGAGCTGTAGCTCAAGTGGTAGAGCTCTAGCCCTGAGAAAACCCAAGGAGAGTGCTTAGGTCCTGAGCCCAAGCCCAGGACTGGCAAAAAATTTTTAAAAATATATGAAATGAGATTGATATTAGTATATTACAGTCCATGACACTGAATGATATTAATGCACTTATTTTTATGTATTCCTGATCAGCTTTCCAGTCAATGCAAAGTTGCAATATAATGAAAAAGGAAAGAAAAATTACTATTGTTATTTTGGCATTTGAATGTCAGATTTGCAGGAAGACCATAGTTTGAAAACAAACATTTCTGAAACAGAATATTATTTTTTCTTTTGTGTTGGTACCAGTGCTTGAACATAAGGCCTTACAGTTTGTTTCACTGAGACAGAATTTTCTAAATTATGCTGGTGTCATCTGACATAGCCAAACTAGTTTTGGAGGAGCACATTATATGGTTTATAAATTTTTCCTCCCAGACCTAAATAGATTTAAGGAGACGAGAAAGAAAGTACAAAGAGCCAAGACAGTAAAGAAGGAAAACATCTGGATATCTTCTCTGAATTTCAAAGCCCCCTTCCCATACTAAGGAGGAAGAGTGGACAGGTTGGGACCAAAGTGAGACCACAGGGACTTTTGGGCCCTCCATGCCCTTTACTCCCCTCCCTCCGCATTACTTTAATTGGAGACAAGTAGTCTTGAGTGTATTTGGGGGCATGTATGATTCAGAGTGGGGTGGGAGGTTTCACTTTAAAAAGAGACAGACTTGTGCACCTGAGTTCCCCTTGCTCCATAGTATATATGCCAGTATGAAAAGCCAGATAGATAGTCTACCAGCTGCTGGGATGATGGCTGAGATGAGCTTGTAACTTCAGTATAAGGATGAAAAGTGGCTGAGGCCAGAAATTGCAGAGATGAAAGAGACTCAAAGAGGTCTTCCCCCAGTCAGAATGGGGTGGGGGTGGGGCAAGCCTTCAGGGAGGGGTGCCTGGGGCAAGCAAGCCAAGCAGAAATAGACCCAAAGTACATCAGCCACAGATGTCAGCTGCAGGCGCCAGCTGTGGACGCCAGCCATAGGGTGGTGCCAAGCATTCCTCACCAGACACCAGGCACCTCACACCCAAGCACAAGTGCAAGTCCAGGGCTCCCTTCCCCCACACCATGGACTCTTAGATCCAGAGAGGGGCAAGAAAGCGAGCAAAAGGGCTCTGAACAACTGCACAGAAATGCCAGTCAATCTAAAGATTCTGAATAAACCAGCAGGCTGAATGAATTTTAAACTGAACTGCACTAAGTCTAGTGTTTGTTTTTCTTGCTCCCTAAGCAGGTGGAGGGCTTGTGGGGGAGAGAAATCAGATCAGATATAAAGACAGAGAGTTGCTAATTTTCTTTTCATACTTTATGGTGTGTGAGTAATTTTGGAAAGTTGCTTCTCACAAGCAATGTTGATCCCTATCAGCTAAGCCATCGGGCTCCAGAAGGACAATGTTTTCAAGGTCAATTGGAAGCGACTCCATCCAACACCACTCCATACCAGTTTTCTGGATTTGTTTGGGCTGTCTCCACCTCTTCCTTTCTCCAGCCTTCTCATTGCCTCCATTCTCTCTACTTTTATTTCTTGTAATCTCTTGGCCCTTTTATTGTCTCTGAAGGAAAGGAATGCACAGAAATGGATAAACTTTTTCTGGATTGCTCCTTGAGGAGCATTTTTGGGTATAACAAGGAAAAGTCAAGCTAAGCTACCTAAAGTCCCAGGAAGCACCTTTCTGACAGAGTTTTAGGGGTTCCCCCAAATATCCTACAATTATATCATCAGTGGAACACACCTATTTCCACTTAAGCTCCAGGGAGAAATACAAAAGGGGTAGACAAAAGCTCTTGAGAAGACTTTGCAGTTAGCTGATGAATATGTTTGTGAACTGAAGAAACCCTCAAAAAGTTTAGCAAGTGGAACATTCCTGATGTAGTACGTTAACTCAAGTAACCTAATATAATAACCATAAGGAAAAAACAAGTCATGTTCCCCCGAGACTATCTATAGTCATAGAAAGAAGATGTGGAACTTCAAGTAAATAACTAATTGGAATTATCTGAACTATTGGTTGGATGAATAGTAGGGTCTCCATTTGGAAATACGAGCTGTTCTCCTTTTAGTTTTTCACACACGAATGAATACCACTCCAGTGACATTTCGTAGTGTCTGGTCAAAGACAAAAATCTTGAAAAATAGAAATGGAGGTTAAAACTAAGCATCTGCAGGTTATAAAATGCCCGTAGTCTGTTTCCTTTCGGGTCTCTTTTTTAGTTCAAGTGAACTTTTAAGTTTCAGATCAAACTGAGTTGGAAGAAACTTTTAGTCCATACGGGGGTGTAGATGGAAGGCTTTGTATTAAACAGATCTCTTCCCTTAGAGATGATTTCTTACATGTAATAGTCCATTGGTTGACGAGAGAAATAGATTAGCTGAACTTATACTGTGTGTCAAATACTCTAACTGTTCAATATAACCCAGAGCATTCAATCTTCACTCTAGTTCTAGAACTTGAAAAGTTATCTACTTTTACATAAAACTCACCATTTACTTCAATTCCTTGGGAGAATTCAAAGTTCTCAGGAGAGATATTTGACCTCTCTTTTCATAAAGCCATCAGGAAACACACACACACACACACACACACACACACACACACACACACACACACAGAGTGGTACATCTCAACACCAGTCTTTGGGAAATTTCGAATTTAAAGTTATCATTTGCCATTTGCAATCTACTTCTTTGGAATCCTGATTGCTTAATGAATAAACTATTGACCCCTGAATAGCACTACATGGGAATCCTAAGCTCAGAGAAGAGATCATAGGATAGAAGAATGTCAGAGAACAGCAGGGATGATGAGTAGAGTTTGGTACATTGAGCCTTGTCCTACAGCTATGAAATGCAAACTATGTTCTTTGTATTGTATAGCACATGATAAAAGACTGTAATTCATCTAAAATTTTACCCTCAAAGCAAATTCTTTTAATAAAGAGTTAGCTGCCTCAGGTGAAAGAGTAGCTGTCCTTATTTTCTGCCACAGCAGGAGAAGGTAGAAAAAGAGACCTTCACCTGGACATGATATATATAGCTTTGACCTTGGGAACTTTTCTTTACATGAATAGTGAGAAGCTTCTCTCTGCATCTCAGTTTCCTAGATGTCAAATATCATGATAGTGCTAATTCATAAAGCTAAAGAGAAGTTGAGTAGTACTATGTGAAGCTTGCAGCATGGTGCATGGCACAAAGGAGGCATTTGATAACTGTGTCCAATTGAATATCACAGACACTCCAGATATTCAGATCCTTCTGTCTGAAGTATAGAATTACCAGTGGCTGACAGTTTCCCAGCCCCCTTACCAGCACTATGTCCACAAGGTTATTGGTTGAGCTTCAGTCACACAGCTTACAAAATAAGCTCTTCGCTTATAAACAAATATTAAATTGAATTGTATTTTATTGTCAGAGTAATGTATAGAGGAAGTACAGTTACATTTGTCAGTAGTGGGTACATTACTTCTCGAGCATTTATACCCATTCTCATGCTTTTGTCCTCTATTCTCTCTCCCTTACTCCCTTATAAACAAATCTTACATGTCCAATTTGAATGATTTTCATATAAATACATACCTGGATAATTAACACTGGATCAAAACAAATGACATTCCCATACTCCTGCTGGGCTTCTGTAGCCCCACTCAATCAATAACCTCTCCCAAATCCATGACCAATATGATCTATAGAGAGATATTTTTTTATATTTTCTTATGACTAAAATGTGTCAATTTTTTATACTAGGTGTCTTTAGGCATGTTCTTCTGTTTGTATATTTTTAGTGAATGATCAAAGCTACTCATAACAAATACACTAAAAGCAATGATGATTTTATAATATAATTCTAAAAGACTCAAAACAAAATTTGCCTTTGAAATTTAAACTGATCAGTCTTACTTTGGATGAACTGAGATTCGGGAATATTTTCTCCAGCCCTTGATGGGTTGGGGGGAGTCAAACAATGTTAAGGACTTGGAGTGGTAGAGGCAGTATCTGCCCAATTACTGCCCAGCCATCTCACTTGCTGTGGTAGAAAAGCAAGATTCAAAGTCTCAGACTCTGTGACTGCCAAGATCCTGTCACCCGTAATGTTCTTCTTTCCAGCTGTGGCCCATGATGCCTCTTCAAACAAATTATTCTGCAACGATTGATCGAGTCCCACTCCCTTTAGATGGCCCATAACCACATTTGAGAGCTAGACAGAAATACTGCCTGACAGATGATCCTTGTTGGGGCCAGAGGCTCAAAGTACAGACGTCTCCCAACTGACTTGCCAGTGTGGGACGTGCAGGGCCCACACCTAACAACTGTGTCGGTGGTAACGGGACTGATGTACTGAAACATTCGGCTGCTTCCTGTGGTCTCCAGGCCTCAGAGCCAGATCTATCTTCACTCCTTCCTAAGAGCCCATACCTTCTTTGAAACAAGCAAATAACTTTTGCTCATTATCAAGATGGATTATAAGCTCCAGGACAAGGAAGTTTTGTCTTTGTTTCCTGCCTCTGTCTAGGGCCCAGGCATGAAACAGGTGCTCCATTTGTATTTGTCAAGTGAATAAATAACACGACATTCTAATACAGTAAGGTCTTGCCTCAGTTTTCTTCAAAGAAAGCGAATCCTAATAGAAATAAGCAGATAGTAACTGTGTCCCAAATGTATATGCAATTCCTATGTGTCAATTAAACATAAAAAAATAGCCAGGGGCTGGAGGCTCATGCCTGTAATCCTAGCTACGAAGCTGAGATGTGAGGATCACATTTCAAAGATAGCCCAGGCAGGAAAGTCCATGATACTCTCCAATAAACTACTGGAAGTGGCACTGTGGCTCAAGTGATACAGCCTTGAGCAAAAGAAGCTCAGGAATAGCACCTAGGTCTCAAGTTCAAGCCCCAACATAATACATACATACATACATACATAAATGCATACCAACTAAGCAGATAGTAAATGTGCCCATTGTAGGAAATAGCTTTACTAAAACACTAATGACAGAAAATGTAAGAGCTGTTCTTTTTTTCATATATTTTTATTGTAATTAATAGAAGGGTTACATTATATTTGCCAGATAGAAGGTGCATTAATTCACATACATTGATACCCTTTCTCATGTCTTGGTCCCCATTTCCCTCCCCCCCACTCCCACCCCTCATCTTGTTTTCCCCCCTTCCCTATCCAATTTCAAATAACCAAATACAAATATATCCAATATATCAGATAACAAAGTGAGATACTGTAACAATATGAGATAATCAAGGGATAGCAAAAGAGATGAGAGATAACATAGTACATTAAAGACAACAATCATTCGTTATATGGCTTTTGTCTCTATATCCCGGAGGTTCTTTCATTTAGCGTCATACTATATGGCCTTATGTATTTAGGTTTTGCTCTATTGCAGATCTCTGCTAGGCAAGCCCAAGGTTTCTACTGATTATGACAAATGAGGGAAACCATTGAGCCTATGTTCCTTTGAGTCTGGCTTACTTCACTTAATAGGATTTTTTCTAAGTCTTTCCATTTCCTAACAAATGCGGCGATGTCATTCTTTCTGACAGCAGCATAGAATTCCATTGTGTACAAATACCACATCTTGTTGATCCACTCATCAACTGAGGGACATCTAGGTTTGTTCCATATCTTTGCTATGGTAAATAGTGCTGCAATGAACATCATTGTGCTAGTGGATTTAGTCTGTCCTTGTTTCTGGACAATTGGGTAAATGCCTAGTAGTGGAATTGCTGGGTCATAGGGGAGTTCTATGTTTAGTCTTTTGAGGAACTGCCATACTGCTTTCCATAGTGGTTGAACAAGTTTGCACTCCCACCAGTAGTGTAGTAGTGATCCCTCCTGGCCACATCCCCTCCAACATCTGTTGTTACTAGTTTTCTTGATCCTGGCCATTCTAACTGGAGTGAGGTGGAATCTTAGAGTTGTTTTGATTTGCATTTCTTTTATGACCAGAGATGTTGAGCATTTCTTTATGTGTCTATAGGCCATTTTTGTTTCTTCTTCAGAGAAGACTCTCTTTAAGTCTTTGGCCCATCTTTTAATGGGATGGTTGTTTCTCTGGAGATTAGTTTTGGGGTGATTCATTTTTTTGAGCTGTTGATATATTTTAGATATGAGGCTTTTATCCGTTGTGTGGTTGGTGAAGATCTTCTCCCATTCTGTAGGCTTCCTAATTAATTTACTAGCTATGTCCTTTGCCATACAAAAGCGTAAGAGCTGTTCTTATTAAAAGGTTAGGTTGTACTGTGGTTGTAACAACAACCACAACCTTATAGATTGTAAAATAGCATTATTCATAGAAATGCATTTATTTTTATTTACTTGTACTGTTCCTACTATTCAAAGTTAGGGAATGGCTTCCTGAATCAGTTTATCTCATAAAGCCCAGTGAGAGTTTATTATTTACAACCATAAGCCTGAGGGTAATTCAGGAAGTTCTAGAACTATATTGTCCCTGATAAAATGTAAGGACCAAAATAATTTTATTTAATATCATGATTTGTTAAAAAGGATTCTCTTTCTCTCATATCTAGCCACAGCTGACTTTGACCATGCTACAAATCCTTTATTTTTCCTCTTAGCCTGAATCCACTTCCATCCTCCACTATGTATGTCTCAATGCTGTTTAGTGGGTGTTTGCTTGTTAAATTGTTTAATAACCATGCCTACCAGCCAAGTTCTAAATAAGGATGGTTGTCAGTTTTTTGCATTCATTGTCTGTGATAAGTGCTTCATAAATATTTGCTAAATAAATGAATGAAGAGTTACATTACAGATCTGCGCAAACTGGTCCTAGAGAGGAAATGATGACAATCGTAAGACACAACCCCAGGGACATCCATCCAGCACAGAAGGAGTCGGTCTGGAGTTGGATGATCTTAGGGTCAATCCAGGTCCACTCCTGGCTCTATTTGTTGCATCAGACATGTACCATTCCCAAGGTGCAGTTTGGGTATTTACAGAATGGAGAGAAGGATAATGAATTAGTAAAATAATTATGAAGATTACACAAGGTAAAATTTATACACATACTTTGAAAGGATTGTTAAGATAGGAACACCAAAGTGCCTGCTGCTAGAATGAGTAACTGAGTTGCACTTACCCACAATTAGAGTGTTTCACTCAATCTTTCTGCTGAAGAGGCTCTTGGTGAATGCTCAATTGTCAGAGCAGGTGCATAAAGGTAGACAGTTTTCTCACTAAACAGCAGACATCAGGGGACTCATTCAAATCTGCTAAAGAGCTTTTAAAGTTGCAACTTTAAAATAGGGGCACAAGAAGGAGAGCAATTGAAGAAGTTAATCAGATAAAATTATAGTGCATGCCTATTTGAAATACAATGGTGAATTCACTTTGTACAATTAATTAACACTAAAATATTGATGAAAATCATGAATGCTAGGGGCCAGGTGGCCAGTAGCTCATGCCTATAATCCTCTTTACTCAGGAAGCTAATATCTGACCACTGGGATTTGAAGCCATCCCAGGCAAGTCCGTAAGACTCTTATCTATAATAAACTACTCCGAAAAATATAGAGGTGGTATTGTGGCTCAAGTGACTGAGTTCTAGTCTTGAGCAAAAGAAGTTTTGGATAGCACCCAGGCCCAGAGTTCAAGCACCAGGACTGGCAAAAAAATGCTAGGAAAGAGTAACTGGCTCTGGATATAGTAGGAGGCAGGAGAGCTAAAAGAGAAGATGAATGAGAGTGGACATGGCTTAAGGACTTTATAAGCATATCTGAAAATAAAACCACAAGGCCAGTTGAAATTGTTTTAAGAAGAAGGGAGATAAGCGAGTATGAGGAAGGGCATGAGTTTGATTGGGGTACATCACATACAGGTATGGAAGAGTTACAATGAAATCCCTGGGATAACTAATCCTTTAAACATGATATATACTTATGTGTCTGAAGCTTTCTTATTTCCTCACAGTTGTTTTTCTCTTAGGAAGCCCAGGCTTGCCATATATGCCTTTCTTTCCTGTAGGATGGATATTAATCTGCCCGTCATAAACACTGGGTGTGCCCATATATTTGCCTTAGTCAATGAGTTATAAGTAGGCATGATGCATGCCACACCAGTGTAGAAATCCTAGCTGCATTGGCATGGGTTTGACTTGGCACCCTTTTGAGCTTCTATCCTCAGTTATGAGAACGGCATGTCCTTACTTAGTGTATACTCCTTCAGCCGGGATTCTGGAATGAGACTACACATGCTTGTAGGTCAAGCCCAGGCAAGCCCAGCAGAACTGTAGCAGACCACAGCCCGCATGAAATGTGAGCACCAATGTTTGTGCAAGCCACTGAGATGTCCAGGTGGTAGTTACTCTAACACAAAGCAGCACATCTATCAGGAGCCACTCCATGTCCCCTGAAATACATGCTTTGTGGCTCAGGAATCTGCATTTTTTTCAAAGCACTTTATGTGATTTTGATCATCTGTCAGGTCTTAGAAACACTCCTTCACTATCTCCACCCCCTTCCCTCCTTCCTGCCACCTGTCCATGTAAGGAGGGCTTGACTAATGCTTCCACAATTCCTATAACTCAGCTAGTAGCATTCCTGTTTGTCAGGCTAGGAGGAAAATAAAGGAATGTCCCTCTGCTTTAGAGATGGTGATAAAATGTGAAGTTACAGAGACTGAATTCAATCAGAGACTCAGGGTTACCTGACCTCTTCTCTCCAGTGCTTTTTTGGGAATGTGATAGAATAATTTATTGCTGAAAAAGCAAGATAAAACCTATGGAATGACATACTCTGTTATAGACCAGATGGTTTGGATTTGTGTGTGGTAATGATTCTAGTTTCTGACAGTCTTTAATAAGTTTGCCTATGTTAGCTACTAAATTATTACTAGCTAATCAATGCTCAGCAGTTTTACCCACTGGGCAGGTCCTGAGGTACCACAAGGGGCAAGGGAATATACTGTCTTTGGTCACTTGGGGAGACAAAGCTTGGGGTTCTGTGGAAGTCTTTTCATCTGATTCATATTCTGCAGTAAGGCTAGACAGAGCCTTTGTTTTTTGATTCTGAAAATTAATAACCATTTTGTTCAATGACTACCAGAAATAAACAAGATAGTGGGCAATGTTAAAATCACCTTCTTCCCCGATTAAAAGAAAATCATTAAAATATTATGGGCAATATCATAATCATACTTATTTATTTTGCCAGTTCCTGGGATTGAACTCAGGGCATGAGCACTGTCCTTGGGCTTTCTCAAGGCTAGAGCTCTGCCACTTGAGCCAAAGCACTACTTTCAACTTTTTGTATGTATGTGGTAACCAAGGAATCAAACCTGGGTCTCTGTGTGTGCTAGGCAAGCACTCTACCACTAGGCCAAATGCCTACTCTTTAAAACAAATATTTAGGGCTGGGAGAGCAGATCAGTAAGAAATAACTCTACTTCTTTTGATCGATACCAGAGATACTCCAGTGATAATACCACATGGTTTGGGGAAATTTAGTTCTTATACCTCACTAAAATACCAATGGAAAAGAAAACTTTTATATGTACAGTCTATGATATATTTTGAATACATGAACAAATTATGAAGATTACCATGATTAAGCTAATTAATATATTTATCACCTAATATATCACCTTACCTAGACAATAATTTTCTGTGTTATAAGATTAAAGATCTGCTCTCATAGCAAAATTATAATATCATATTATGAAGTATAGTTAGCATACTGTATACTACAGCTCTAAATTTCTGCATATTTCTATAATACGGAAATGCTGTACTAATATCTTCCCTTTATCTCACTCCCTATCCCTAGTTACAACTATTCTGAAAAAGCTGTGATTCAACCTTTTCAGATTCCATGTGAGTGAGATCATAACATATTTAGCTTTCTATGCCTGGTTTGTTTCACTTTGTATAATGTCTGCAGTTTCATATATTTTGTTACAAGTGGCAGGATTTATTTGTACATGGATGCAACCTTTTCTGTATCCAGTCATTCCCTCAGTGATGATTGGATCAAGAATCAATATTTAGTTGGTTTCTTTGTCTTGGTTATTGTGTATAAAGAAACAATGGATGGAAATACAGATATAGCCATGCATTGCTGATTCTATTTCCTCTGGGGATATGCCCCAGCATTGCTAGGTCATACAGTAGTTCTACTTTTGCTGTGCTGTGTTTGAGGAGTCTCCATGCCATTTTCCATACTCAGAATTTACATTTTCATCAACAATATGTAAGGATTGGTGAGATGATTATTTGTTTCTAAAGAAGGAAGAAAGGGATAGGAAAATATTTCAATTATTATTATGTATGACATAAATATTGAACCTGAATTTGTGTTCTTTTATGTAGTTGCATGAAGAAATTTCCATTTAACAAAGTAAAAAATGCATCTTGATTAATGTCACCTAAGTTTTTGTTCTTATTTTAATTTGCCTGGATTGATTATATTCATCAGTAACTGATTTTCCTGTTGTAAAATAAAAATAACTCTCAGAGTCTTAGATTATAACTGGTAAGACAGAAAATTCCTTTTTATGTGCTCAGATGTGCCCAAGAAAATTTCGAGAAGCATATTATTACAGAGGTTGTATTAATTGATTTAAATTCCCTAATCCTTTCTCTCACTACACAGGTATGTAGTAGGTCCAGAGTACAATCAATAATTTCAAACATTTATTTAATCAATAGAAGAAACTTGGGGAAATTCCACTTTCAAACATAGACTGAAAGTGAGATATTTAGAGCTCAAGACTCTGTCATTTCCATTATTTCTTGAAAAATCAAGATCTATATTCCTTTGATTGGTTTTCCTCAGCTTCTATTTTTCATGACTTCCATATATAATATGTAATCATATGTTCAAATGTACAATCATATATAATATCCCTTTACCAACAGATGACAATCATCTACGTAGAAAATCTAGATGAACCAGTAAAACAATACTACTGGGTCTAAAAATCAGTCATACTCAAGGGCCTAATATCTAAAATATACCTACAGCTCAAAAAATTGAATCTCTCAAAAACAAATCCTCAAAGAAACAACAATCCCATTAAAAGGTGGGCTAAAGACTTAAAGAGAGACTTCTCTGAAGAGAAAATAACAGTCAATGGACACATGAAGAAATGCTCAATCAACATCTCTGGCTATAAAAGAAATGCAAAGCAAATGAACTTTGAGATTCCACCTCACCCCAGTTATAATGGCCATTCTCAAGAAATCTAATAACAACAGATGCTGGAGGGGGTGTGGCCAGGAGAGATCACTACTACACTGTTGGTGAGAGTGCAAACTCATTCAACCACTATGGAAAGCAGTATGGTGTTCCTCAAAAGACGAAACATAGAGCTCCCCTATGACCTAGTATTCCCACTCCTTAGCATTTACCCAAGTGTCCAGAAACAAGGACATACTAAAGCCAGTAGCACAATGATGTTCATTGCAGCATTATTTATCATATCTAAGATATGGCCTTAGTAGATGAATGGATCAAGACGATTTGATATTTATATACAGTGGAATTCTATGCTGCCATCAGAAAGAATGACCTCACTCCATTTGTAAGGAAATGATAAGACTTGGAAAAAAAATCATATTAAGTGAAGTAAGCCAGACTCAGTGGAATATAGGCTGCATGGTTTTTCTCATTTGTAATAATTAGTACACATTTAAGATTCTCTTAGCAGAGAATCACAATAGCTCAAAAGCTATGTACATGTGGCCATATAGGATAAGACTAAGCAAAATGAACTCTTAGACATGGAAACAAGTGATTGTTGTGATTGTTGTGCATAAGGTACCATGTAGTTATTCCTTTTCTCTTTTTTTCTGCTTATGTTACTGTATCTAACTTTATTACTGGTATGTTTTATATATATATGTTTATTTGTTTATTTGAAATGGGGAAGAGAAGGGGAAAACAAGATGATTGAGAGTGGATGGGGGAGGGAGAGGCAGACAAAAACATGAGAAGGGTGGGAGTGAGAGGAGGGAAATGGGGACCAAGACATGAGAAAGGGTATCAATATTTGTGAAGTAAAACACCTTCTATCTGGTGAATATAATGTAACCCTTCTATTAATTATAATTAAAAATATATGGAAAAAATGAGAAGGGGTATCAATGTTTAAGAACTAATGTACCCACTACCTGACTAATGTAACAGTAACCTCTTTATTTGTTATCCAGACAATAAAATACAATAAAAAATCAGTCATACTAAGTTTGCAGAATAAATGGTTAAACAATCCAAATCTGTCATATTTATATAGTAGCCACAGACAAGCACAATATTGTTTACAGTAGGACCCCATAAGATGAACTACATAGATATAAATATATGTGGTATATGATTATATATATGATCATACTTACAGCTTGTCTGGAGACAATCTGGAAGTTTCCTTTACATTTAAAAATATTCAGTCAACTAGTATAGTCAAGGTATAAAAAGTAATGATTCAATATGTGTATAAGTTATGTAAAAATTACCACAGTCAAATTAAGAACCACAGCACAGAGAAATTTGAAGGTGGTAAAAATCTATATACAGGAAGGTGTCAGTGGTTCACATCTGTAATCCTAGCTACTCAGGAGGCTGAGATCTGAAGACCACAGTTCAGAGGCAGCCTAGGGAAGAAAGCTTATGAGATTCGTGTCTCCAATTAACCACCAACAAAACAAAACTGCAAGTGGAAACGCGTGGCTCATGTGATAAAGTGCTAGCCTTAAGCAAAAAAAATTTAGGGACAGCATCTAGGCCCTGAATTCAAGTCCAAGTATCTGCACGTGCACACACACACACACACACACACACACACACACACACACAACACAATTCCTATATGATACTGTGAAGGTAGATACACATCAGAATCCATCTGTTCATACCCACAGAATGTACAACATCAACAAGAAACCTAATGTAACCCAAGGACTTTGTTTGAAAATATTGATACGTTTCACCAATTTAAACATCTTTTCATGAACTATCCTCAGAAGTGTGCACCATGTGTCAGAAGCATGCATCACTTCTGTGTCTGTTAAGGCAGCATGGGTTGGCATTTACTCACCTCACTTATTCTTGTATCATTTCAAATTTTTTTTAATTACATTAAAAGACGAATTTGCTGTCATTTGTGGATGCCTGGAAAAACAAAAATGCCAAGGTTTTGAAAATAAAAGGGGGACTACTGTGGAGGAAATACAGGAAGACAAGAGAGGAAGCTAAGGGAAGATAAGAAAGAGCAATAGAGGCCAGGCTCAATGGCTCACGCCTGTAATCCTAGCTATTCAGGAGGCTGAGATCTGAGGATGAAGGTTCAAAGCCAGCCAGGGCACAAAAGAACCTGAGATTCTAATCTCCAATTAGCCTCAAGAAAACTGGAAGTGGGGCTTGGCTCAAGGGTAGGGTGGTAGCCTTGAGCTGAAGAGCTCAGGGACAGTGCCCAGGCCAAGTTCACGCCCATGACCTACAAAAATTAAAAATAAAAAAATAAAGAGCAGTAGAGGAAGATGAACATGAGCTAAGTACATTCTATGCATAAAGAGATGTATGAAAGAAGAAAAATTTCTTACTCTGTACAATTAGTATGTGCTAATTTAAAAAAGAAAAGACTATACTCATACACTCTGGTTTGGGGGGAATTTTTGTTGTTGTCTATTTTTGGTTGATCTTGGGGCTTGAACTCAGGGTCTGGGGATGTCCTTGAGCTCTTGTCACTCAAGTCTAGAGCTCTACCATTTTGAGCCACTGTATCATTCTGGTTTTCTGGTGGTTAATTGGAGATTAGAGTCTCATGGCCTTTCCTGTCCTGGCAGGCTTTGAACTGTGATCCTCAGATCTTAGCCTACTGAGAAGTTAGTATTACAAGTGTGAGCCATCGGCACCTGTGGAGCCTGGCTTTTTCTTTTCTTCTTTTTTTTTAAATAAATAAACATTTGAAATTCCACTTACAAAACTTTTAAGTGCTTTGATATGTATCCTTTGGACAAATATAATCTTTCAGAGGGCGTCACTGATTATGTGGTTCAAATGCAGACTCAATGGGAAAAAGTCGTCATTACTATCACACTGGCTATGATAACAATCACTGGTTTCATTGGCATATTCTAAATGAACAGGGCTTTCTGGCAATTTCTATATCTTATTTTAAGAAATGTTCTTTGCCATTTTAATTGGATTATCTGTCTTGTTACCGCTAAGTTTTTAAAGAATTTTTATGTATTCTGAGTATTAGACCCTTATATGTATGATTTACAAATATTTTCTCCCATCTACACATTGTCTTTATAATGTATTTCTATTGTTTTTTTGGGGGGAGAAGGGGTGGAACTGGGCATTGAGCTCAGAAGATTGCATTTTCTAGGCAAGTGCTCTACTACTTGAGCCATGCCTCCATCATTTTTTGCTTCACTTTCACTTTTGAGATGAGGTCTCACTTTTTTTCCACTTTTTCCTCTCTCTCTCTCTCTCTCTCTCTCTCTCTCTCTCTCTCTCTCTCTCTCTCTCTCTCTCTCTCTCTCTCTCTCTCTCTCGCTCCCTCGCTCTCTCGCTCTTTCTCTCGCTCTCTTGCTCTCTCCCCACCTCTCCACTAATGGGGGCCTGAGATTCTTTGTTCTCAAGGCTACCACAGCACCACTTCTGGCTTTTTCTGAGTAGTTTACTGGAGATAAGAGTCTTCCAGATTTTCTCTCCAGCTGGCTTCAAACCATAGTGCTCAGATCTCAGCCTCCTAAATAGCTAGGATTACAGGTATAAGCTCCCAGTGCCCAGCTAGATTCTCTTCCTTATATCGCCTGCTTAGCTGAGTCATGGGTGTGTTCCACTATGTCCAGATTTTTGTTGAGATAGAGTCTTGGTAATTGTTTGACATACTGCTCTTGAATGATAATCCTCTCAATAATTGCCTACTGTGTGGCAGAAACTATAGGTATAGGTCTTTCTGCTCTTTTGGCTGCAAGTATAAGCATGTAATAACCTGAAGCCTTTGAAAATAAAAGGGGGACTACTGCGGAGGAAGTACGGGAAGACAAGAGTGAAGGCTTTCTTGATTATATCCTTTGATGGACCTGTAGTTTTAGTTTGGATTAAATCCAACTTATCCATGTTTTCCTTTCTTTTGGGGGCTGTAGTGCCAAGTCTAAAATCATGGTCTGTTACTCTGACATTTTTATGGTTTTAGCACATACAGTAATATCATTGAAATACTTTAAATAAAATTTGCATATGACATGCAATAGACTCCAACTGCACTCTTTTGCATGTGGAAACTCAGTTGTCCTAACATCATCTGTGCAAGATTATTCTTTCCTCATTGAGAAGATTTGACAGCCTTGTCAAAAGTTAATTGCCATGAGGAGTATGTTTGTTTCTGGATTCTCAACTCTGCTTCATTGTCTGTTTTATGACAGTACTTCAATGGTTTGATTACTATAGATTTGCACTAGGTTTTGAAATTAGGAAATGTTAGTGTTTCAACTTTGTTGTTCTTTTTTTTCTTCCATATATTTTTATTGTAATTAATAATAGAAGGGTTACATTATATTCACCAGATAGAAGGTGCATTATTTCACAAACATTGATACCCTTTCTTATGTCTTGGTCCCCATTTCCCTCCCCCCACCCTTACCCCTCATCTTGTTTCCCCCCTTCCCTATCCTATTTCAAATAACCAAATAAGCATATATACAATATATCAGATAACAAGGTAAAATACTTTAACCATATGAGATAACCAAGGGACAGCAAAAGAGATGAGAGATAACACAATACATTAAGGACAACAATCACTCATTATATGGCTTTTGTTTCTATATCCTGGAGGTCCTTTCATTTATAATAATACTAAATCTTGAATTGGTGACTATGACCAAAATACATTTGAGGTACACATGAATGAAAATGTCACAAGAAAACACATTATTTTGTACAATTAACGTATGTTAATAAAAGTATTTAAAATAATCTTCAAGTTGATGAATTTATGCCTTTTATTTCTTTTGACAATGCTTTATCATTCTTAGTATAGGTCTTTCATTGCTTTGGTTGAATTCATTTCTAGATACTTTGTTCTCAGCCCTACTATAACCAGAATCATTTTTAACGTCTTTTTTCAAAGTAGTAGTTGAGGTGGGGGTGGTACTGGGGGTCTACCACTTGGGCCACACCTTCAGAGTAGATGTTTCCTGGTTATTATTTTTGGAGATGAAGGCTTGTAGATTTTTCTGCTAACTGGGCCTTAAACCATCCTCTAGATCACAGCTTCCCGAGTACTTATGATTATAGATATAAGCCACTAATACCCAACAAGTTGTAACTTTTTGCTGTGTAGAAACACTTTTGAGGATCTTGTGTATTGTGTGCTCTGCTACCGTGCTGAATCCACTCATTAGCTCTGAAAGTTTCTTAAATGGAGTTTTGGGGGCTTTATATATACCAGATCATCATCCAAAAATACAAATAATTCCACTTTCTTTTTTTCTAACTTGGATATCTTTTTTTTCTTCTATGATTGCTCTGGCTAGAACATGAGGTACAATCTTGAAGCATAGTAGTGAAGGGTCATCTTGATCTTAGAAGGAAAGTTTTTCAGTTTGTCACTCTTCACCATGCTGTTAGCTGTAGGCGTTTCATAAATGTCCTTTATCATGGTTAGGAAATTCCCTACCATTCTTAGTTTTCTCAGAGGTTTTTTTTCCAGTCATGAGGCTTGAACTCAGGGCCTGGGTACTGTTCCTGAGCTTCTTTTGCTCAAGACAAGCACTCTACCACTTCCAACCTTTTCTGTTTATGTCTAACTGAGGACTCAAATCCAGGGTTTCACAGATGCTAGGCAAGCACTCTACCACTTAGCCCCATTCCCAGCCCTCTGATAGTTTGTATTATGAGAAAATGCTAGATTTTTTCAAGGGCTATTCTTCAGCAGTTGAGTTAATTGCATGCTACCACCTCCTCACTAGTAATAAGATCTATCACATTGACTACTTTTGTGGAACCATCCTTACTTTCCTGAGAGGACTCCTATTTAGCCACAGTATGTGATACTTTCAAAGCAGTATTACATCTGATTGGCAAGCAGTTTTTGAAGTGAAGACTCCAAAATTTAACTTCATTTGATTTTATTTTAGAACTCTCAGGTCAGTAAAGTGATTACAAAGCAAAGGCAAAGAAAACTGACTAAAATGGCCACATTTTCACTAAGGAAGTCTTCATTGGTGTGTTCCTGTGTTATGGGTTTCTCACTGATTGCTTTTAATCTAAAGACAAACAATCCATGCGCACTATACTTGGAGTTGACAGAGTTAAGGGATCTAATACCTGAAGTTGCAAAATAAAGATTCCAAAGGGTTCAGACAGACTGTCATATTCAGGCCAAACTAACAAGATGCATCTACAGAACTGAGATCCACATTTCTTGGTTTAATGAAAGGGCTAGGAAAGGAGGGGTGGCAGGATTACCAGCCATTCCTGGGAGGAGAAGTGGGATTAGGCTGACTGCAAACCTGACATGAGCTGAGCCTTTGGAGGCTCCAGAGAAGGAGAGCAAACTGCGGTTAGGCTGACACCATGCCACGTCCACAGCAGACGTGTGCACATGTGAATGGTGTGTAAGACTTGCTTAGTGCTGCTCTTGGCTCTGCAGGCCAGTCCACATCTGGAACATTTATTGCCTGCAGTTCTGGGTGCCAATTTTTAAGTGACAAACTGGAGCTCATCCAGAAGAGAGTGACCAGGACAAAGAAAGGGCTCAAAATCATGTCAGACCAGGAAGTGTTGAAGAAACCAGGGCTGCTTAGCCTGGGGGAGAGGAGATTAAGTGAGGGATTTGGTAGTTGTTTTTGAATCGTGCAAAAGGAGAAATGACTTAGTGTGCATATTTCTAGAGTAGAGAAAATGTCCTAGAGGTGGAAGTTGAAGAAAGGAAAGGTCAGCCCCTTGAAAAGGAGACATTCCCAACAGTCATGAGATCTGAAACATCTGTGGGGACAACACATTGTGGGGCCCTGAGAAAGTAGTTTACCATCTTAGTGTCCCCACCATCACTTGCAGGGAGTGGCTTCAAACATCCCGTGGTGATCACAGCAACACACTGGAGGCTGGGCTAGGAATGTGAAGAGCTGAGAGTGAAGAAGAGTCAGGCTATCAATGACTGAAGCTCTAAGAAACAATATGAGGAAAGAATCATCAAGAGGAGAAGAGTATCATAAAGCAATCCTTGAGCAAATAGGAAACATAAAACTAGGAGAGAAGCAGAGTGCGGTGGCTCACACCTGTAATCCCAGCTACTCAGGAGGCTGAGATCTGAGGATTGTGGTTCAAAGTCAGCCCAGTCACTCAAGTCTGTGAGACTCCAATTAACCACTAGAAAACTGGAAGTGGTGCTGTGGCTCACAGCTCAGTAGCCTTGAGCTGAAGAGCTCAGGGACAGTACTCAGGCCCAGAGTTCAAGCCCCACAATCAACAAAATTAAATAAATAATAAAATTAGGGGAGAGAGAGAAGGTTGGAAGGGAAAGAATGTGAAGATTAAAAAGGGGGAAAGGAAGGAGGTAAAGTAGGAAAGATAAAGGAGAGGAGAGAAAGAGAACACAAAAAGAAACTCACGAGTTCTAAATTGTCTGTCTTCCTGAGGCTCAGTGTACTCTTACCTCCCACAATTTGGTCACCCAGTTCTTTCCTGGATTTTGTGACAAACCCTACTATCATTCCGAAAGCTAATCTCTTCTACTTTAGAGGTAGGGTTTTTTTTGTCAACTTCATTTTAAAGAACTCCAACATCCATTTTCTCTGCTGGTAGTGATGTCTCCATCTCTAGAAGAAGAGAGGAATTCACTGAAGTATAGGGAAGTAAAAATGAAATGGTATTGGTCATGAGCTGATAATGCTTTCATTATCTGTACGTAACCATCAACAACGCAGTTGATGAATACAATGCATCGTGATTAACATCATCCCTTTCAAAACTCTCATGACTGTTTCCAAAGCTAGCTGTTTTTGACATATTTTGTGGCTTTGGCAAAATACCTGAGCACAAATAACTTAAGGAGGCCATGTTTAATTTGGTCTAATGCTTTCAGAGGACTTATTTTATCATGGCAGGGAGGGTGTAACAGAATAGCTTACCTCATGGCGACCAGGAAGCAGAAATAGAGCTTGCCTATGCAAGATTTTTCCTCTTTACTTTTTCTTCTATTATATTTTTCCCATTTTATTTTGTCCTAGCCACCCAGCCTAAGGGATGATACCTTCTACATTCTTAGTGGGTCTTCCCCATTTCATTGTCTTTGAAAACTTCCTTACAGACACACCTTACAGCATGTTTTCTCGGAAGTGACAAGACTAACCATCACCTGTGCAATGCGGTTATTATCTCATTTATTTGGCTTTAATTTTTTATATATTGACTAAGAAAAAGTGGCATAGACAATATCCTAGCACAAAAAAGTATTAAACTTACTAGGAATCCATGGAACATTCCTCAGTATAATAAAGGTTGTGTATGACAAATCTACAACTAGCATTATACTTAATGGCGAAAGGTTAAAGCCATTTCCTCTAAAACCAGGAACGAGACAAGGATGCCCACTCTCTCCACTTCTCCTTAATATAGTATTAGAATTACTAGCCAGAGCAATAAGGCAAGAAGCAAACACAAAGGGGATCCAAATAGGGAAAGAGGAAGTGAAACTTTCCCTGTTTGCAGATGACATGGTTCTGGGCTAAAGACTTAAAGAGAGACTTCTCTGAAGGACAAATAAGAATGGCCTATAGACACATGAAGAAATGCTTGATATCTCTGGGAAATAAAAATCAAAACAACTTTGAGATTTCACCCTGCTCCACTTACAATGGCCATGATCAAGATATCTAATAACAACAGATGCTGGCGGGGATGTGGCCAGAAGGGATCACTACTACTTTGTTAGTGGGAATGTAAACTCATTCAGTCACTGTGGAAAGCAGTATGGTGATTCCTCAAAAGACTAAACATAGAGCTTCCCTATGACCCAGCAATTCCATTCCTTGGCATTTACCCAAATGTCCTGAAACAAGGACATACTAAATCCACTAGCACAACAATGTTCATTGCAGCACTATTTACCATAGCTAAGATATGGAATCAACCCAGAGGCCCCTCAGCAGATGATTAGATCAAGAAGATATGGTACCTATACACAATGGAATTCTATGTTGCCATCAGAAAGAAGGGCATTGCTGTTCTTGGACTTGGAAAAAATCATATTAAGTGAAGTAAACCAGACCCAAAGGAACTTAGGCTCAATGGTTTCCCTCATTTGTAATAATTAGTACATATCTAGAACTCTCCTAGCAGATGATTACAATAACTCAAAACCTAGATACATAAGGTCATATAGGAAGAGACTAAATGAAAGAAACTCTAGGATATAGAAACAAGTGTTTTATCTTGTGTGATTGCTGTTCTTAATGTACTATGTTATTTCTCTTCTCTTTTGTTGCCCTTTGGTTAATCTCATATTGTTACTGTATCTGACTTTATTACTTGATATATTGTATATACATGTTTATTTGTTTATTTGAAATAGGAAAGGGAAGGGGGAAAACAAGATGATTGGGAGGGTGTGGGGGGAGAGAAACGGGGACAAAACCATGAGAAGGGGTATCAATGGATGAGAAGTAATGCATCTACTACCTGGCGAATGTAACTCTAAACCCTCCACACAATAAAAAAAAAGATACATTAGAAATAGCAAAAAACAGAAAAAAGGTGTCAAAGTTAATCAGTGGTTTGCAAATATGTCAGACTCCTCTGGATATATTTGGAAAATAAAAATCCAGGACCTTGTCCCTGGGAATTTTGTCTCAATCTGAAATAAAGCTCAGGATCCATTCAACGCTCACCAGATGGTTCTGACCATCATCTAGATAAAGTCATCACTGAGTTAGATCCACATGTTAGATCCAAATGTAAGATCCACAGCCCAAAGGAATCAATGGCTGGCAGTGACCAATACTTTCAGGCCTAAAATGTGGAACCTGAGATCCAAAAATATCAAGTGTTTCAATGTTAGATTAATGACAGAAAAGAAATTTCCAAAATACAGAATATGCTATTCTGTTCATTCTATTCTCCCTAATTTTATAAATTATGAAAATCTTTTTGATGAATAAGTGATATAAGGAAAGCCAAATTTGAATCTTGACTGTTTAGTTCAAATCCTAGTTCTGTCATTTGCTGAACTCTCTGTATCTCCTATGTGTCTACTTCAAAGACCTGACAGGAATGAATCAGCCTATCTACAGCTCTTAAAGAGCAGGATATAATAAGCAAGTATTTGCTCCCATTATATTTATTATGCACATTAAGGTCGTGAGGGAACACACTGACGTCTTCACGAAGACATTGGATAGTTATTAATTGTTGATAATTGAGATACTTCCAGTCCATACTCAGTATCTGGCTTATTGCTTCGTGTCACTCTTATTAGCATATTAGGTTATGCTCAGGTCACAGAATTTGAGTCACAACTTCCCTGGTAGGCTACCTGGTTACAATCTGGGGAGAACAAGAGTCAGAATGCAGCTGGGGGACATGCTCACGCCTGCCATCCTAGGTACTCATGAGGCTGAGGTCTGAGGATCCCAGTTCAAAGCCAACCTAGTCAGTTAGTCTCACAGCCTAGTTTGTGAGACTTATCTCCAATAAACTACTCAGAAAAGGCTGGAAGTTGTTCTGTGGCTCAAGTGATAGAACACTATCCTTGAGCAAAAGAAGCTCATAGTCAGTTGCCAAGCACAAGGTTCAAGTCCCAGGACTGGACAAAAAAAAAAAAGAGTATGCTGATAAAAGCATCTTAACAGCTGAGAAAATACCTATTTAATTCAAAGGACCTCTTGCTTTCATTATTTAGTAGTAGTTGTAGTTAATAGTAATACTTATTAATATTATTTCTTCTATACTCAGTCTTCAAGCAAGTAAAATAACATCTCACTTTAATTAAAATAAACAACAAAACCTCAAGAGAGCTATTGTAGCCTTCAGGGAAACTGATACTGATGACTAACTATTCTAAATACCTAAAGAATAAAGATATGAAAAACAGGACTGTAATCCCCATGTGGGCAGGATTTCACCTGATCTGCTCACTGCTCTGCAGCATCTGGAAAATGTCGTGTGTTCAATAAATATATGGTCCATGGATGATTCTTCAGGGGATGGCCACAATAACTATTGACACCATTTAGAATTCTAGGTATAAATCTACAGTTACTCTTCCAAAAATATGCAACTTAAATATTACATGAAAAAGTTAACTGAATCTCAAGATAAGCATAGATATTTCCATTGGCTAAAAGTCTATTATAAACTAAATGGAGAGAATCTTCAGGGACAATCCTGGGAGCAGAAATAGTGTGAGAAAAACAGTTCCACCCTCACTCACTCTAGTATTCTCTTTTCTCTTTCCATCTTTTTACTTCTCCTTAATCTCTCCTCTAAACCTTTGTCCATTTCTAATTTTAAAAAAACTGTTTGACTCTACTCTTTCTTCCCTTTCTTTTCCTTTTCTTCCTCCTCTTCCACCTATCTCTATCTCTTCTCTTTTCTTTTTGTTTCCTATTTTTTCCCCACGCTAAGACAGTCTCTTTGCTTTTGGTGATAATATGGGTCTGAAATATGAATCCCTTTAACTAATGATATTCAGCAAGCTCATACTTTTACTACTATGCATTGTTTGCTAATGTAAAATTTACAAACATCAGCATGAATAAGTCTTACATGTCCAATTTCCATATGAAAACATCCCTCATAATTAACCCCGGATCAAAACTTCTACTGCCCTCTCAACCAATACTCTCTCCCAAGTCCATTACCAATCTAATCTTTAGAGAGAGTGTTTTTTGTATCTTCTTATGATTACAAGCATGCATTCATTCTTTGCACTTAACTCTTTATGCTCAGTATCATGAAGATGATTACATTTGGGGGAAATATCTATGTTGCTGCATGAAATAGTTATCACTTGTTTTTCAAATCAAGTTTTATGACCCTAAAATGAATGATTTTTCTTTCTGAAATCATCAACTAAATTAAGTTGCCTTGCATGAAAGGTTGGTTAGAAATGGATTTGCCCACAAATCCATCTTCTCATTTCATGTGGGTCAATGGAGTTTCCCAACATAGGGTTGTAACATAAGCTTCCTTAAAGTGTTTTTCCATTTGTTGTGTATTACTCATTCCTCAGATTAGCTGCCTTTGCTACTGGGTCACATAAGACCCACTAACTACAGGAAGCTTCTTGGTGAGAATTCACAGATTCTACCCCCTCATTCTCTTGCTAATTCGTTCCTACCACTAGAGGTCAGGGTTCAGTTGTTACTACAGAGGTTGAAGCAACTATGATATGCCAATGCAAACTCCAAAGGTCTCCACTCCAGGTGGGCCATCTAGGGGATGTGCCAGGGCCTAGCCAAAGTGTGGAGTCAGACTGGGATGTAATGGGTTGTGTGTCAAGCTGATTAGGGATGGAAAGGCTGAGCAACCCAGGCAATTGGGTTATCACACTGGAACATTGAAAACTGACCTCAAACCCAAAACATGTTCTATGTATGTATGTATGTATGTATGTATGTATGAATGTATGTATAGTTGGAAAGGCCATTTTTTCTAGCACAGAATTGCCTTTTCATTTTAGTTCCTTAAGGAAGAAGAATGTATTGTGCTACAGAAAAAAAATTTTAAGCATTCTTCCTTAGAAGTTCCTGAAATGCTTGATTTCCAGACTTAATAATGTAAGACTGAGTTTTTTAAAGTTCACTGAAGAGGTCTGAGGGATTTGCTAACAGCTGAAATACTTTTTCCGCTAGCAAAAAAAAAAATACTTGGTATATAAGTATCGCTATTTTATTGTTTGTTTGAACATTCTAAAGCCTCAATGCCTAAAACCCAATTTCTTTTTTCTCTTTCTCTCTTTCTCTTTCTCTTTCTGAGCCCTATCCCTGGACTTTCTCAAGGCTAGAGCTCTACCACTTGAGCCACAGCACCACTTCTGTCCTTTTTCTTTTTTTATGAGTCTTTTTTCAAATATTTTTATTGTAATTAATAGAAGGGTTACATGATATTTGCCAGATAGATAGTGCATTAATTCCCATACATTGATACCCTTTCACATGTCTTGGTTCCCATTTCCCTCCCCCCCCACCCCCACCCCTCATCTTTCCCCCCCCTCCCTATCCGACTTCAAATAACCATATGTGGTACCAAGGAATCAAACCCGGGTCTAGGCAAGCACTCTACTACTAGGCCAAACTCCCCTAAAATTCAATTTCTAAATGCTTCCCAACTCTGTACCTCATAGTCCTAATTTACTCAGCCCTCATAGAGCTTACCAGTGAGGAACAATGCAGATTATGAAAAGACACAATCTAGAGATGATGTAAGCAGAGGTGTAAAAAGAATGTTTAAACCACAACGTCCACAGGTTAATTAAGTATAATCAAATTGTTTCAGGCATGAAAGAGATCAAAAGGTAGATTTCTCCTGGGTAAGTTATGAATGCAAAGTGTGACTTCTGCCACTTTGCTCCCTAAATCTTACTTCCTGACTCATAGTCCAGAGCGGAGATCATTGTGAGATCAGCAACTTCAGGTCTTTTGGGTGAAAACCACTGATCTAGCTCAGACCCTTCATCGTATCAGATCCAGTATTTGCTTAGGTACCCTATACTAACAAAGATATCAACAGAAAATATGCTGGAGAGTCTTTTTATTTAAATTTAGGGGTTTTTTGAAGGGGGATGCCCAAACTATATCATTCTTATCCCAGCATGGGCTTACCTATGGCATATGGTGTATATGGAAACCTAGCCCAACTTACCTATTTGCTAGGCATTTGCTAGACCTGATAAATAGGTGCTCTGTCACCCTCTAATTTAAAGAATGAAATCATGTGTTGAAAATTATGATGTGACACCAAGGAAGATGACTTGATCCTTTCCAAGAAGATAACACATTGCTATCTTGGGTATGAAATAATACTTGTTGCTGTGAATACCATTTGATACTGCAAACAAGGGGGGGGATAAGTAAGGCCGGGTCAGTGCTGCATGGAGAGAGGATAACTGCCATTGGTGCTAGTGTGGGAGTAGACACAGCACACCTAGCGTAAAAGAAAGTAAGAGAAACTAAGAGTGGAGGCTTCAAGGAGAATGGTGAGGTCTTGAATCACTTATTCAAGAGACATAGTTCATTGAGGGAATGAAAGTAACGAAATCTCAGGAATGCTTTCCAGCAATGGCTTTTTAATATCGAATTGCTCACCCATCCTCCATACCTATAAATATGGTCCAGGAACCATTAACCCTAACTTTAGACGATGGAATAGAAAATGAAAAATCTTACCTTTAAGTTGAGGTGCATCTAGAACAATTACCACCAGATGAGGATGAATTAATCGAAATAAAGAGCTTGCTTGTATCTGATGTTTCTACTTTGATTTTTATTCTAGATTTTACTTCACGTTTAATTTTTCTTAAATCAGTAATTTTTGGGTTCTTTTAGCAAATAGTTGCACTTTATATTTTTAAAATTCCAATAGTCTTTTGATGCCAGCACCCAGAATACTTGCTGTGACTTTATTAACTCTGGAGCTAGTCTACGTTTTCAGACTATGTATGCATCAAGAGTGCACCCTGGTAATCGGTACTATTCTCAGCTGTTGTACCTGGACAGGAATAAAAAGCTTTTCACAAGCCTAAAACATAGGCCAGGTCTAGGTCTTACACTTCATATCCCATCTGTTCATTCCACAAGTAAAACTTGGAGAAGACTTAAAAATTCGAATCCTCCTTAAGGTCACACTTTAGAAGAAATGTATAATATGCACATTGAGTTGATGAGTCACCTGAGAGTGTGTTGTATTGATGTGCACAAGGGATTTGGAATGGAGAGATTCGCCATCCAATGAAGACTTTAGCAACAGGTGTTCAACGGTCAACGTGAAGTCGTGGGCGAGAGACAGTAGATGGTTAGACTCTAAGTGCATTGTTTCGCGTGCTTGCTAAGCAAAGGGTGAAAGGCTCTGCTTTTCCACTTTGACGACCAGCTGCTGTTTTCCTAAACTCTGCAGCCAAGAAACCAAGGACAAGTCAGCCTTCAATTCTGGGGAGCATGGTCCTGAGCATTCCACACTCCTGGTGTCATGATAATTATTACCAGAGTAAGATGCAGTCCTCCATGGATCCAAACTTAGAATTAACAAGCATTCAAAATAGAGAAGCAAAGGTTAATACACACTTAAGCATACAGTGTCAATTAGAAGTCTATTCCTCTGTCCAGGGGTTGTAATAAAACATCCCTTTCCTGCTTTCCTCTTTGGAATCAGTGCCCTTAAAATGGCTTGTGGCTGGCAGAACCCTGTCTGGCATATGTTCAATGTATTTGTGATGCTGACACATTCATCTTCATTTCCTTAATAATCAAGCATCTAAACCAAACCATTAGCCTGACTTTGGACCTCTGGGTTTGTGGGTATTCTAAGTCAAATCCCTAGCTTGACCTCTCCATTGTGAAAGGAGGAAGTTCTAACCCCAAACACTCTTCTGAAAATCAGCTGAGATCTTCATATAGGAAATTGCGGCCAATGTCTCTTCTTTTGACCAAAGAAAAGAATGGGATACATAGAAAGGTGACCAAGATCAGATACGAATCAAAGTATTAGGGACTGCTTTAGATCATGAACTGTTGACAAAGGCCGGGACTATTCTGCATCCTCAGGCTACTCAGGGAGGCCTGCTGACGCTCAGTGAGCCCAACTGCTCAGCCTTGATAACTGAGCCACCCAACCAAGCTGGCCCATCACACTGTCAGGAAACAGCCTAGATAGTCAAAGTTAGGTGTGGGGGAGTTACTGCCTCTCTTCTAGGTGTGAATGGTAAATGTTGCAATTGCATGATTGGATTTTTCCTCCAGAATAAGGAAGTGGAGACCAGAAAGGGTGAGCAGACTCCATGGTGGTTACAACAGTCTACCAAGCAGAATAACAACAGTTTGAATTAACATCACCACATTTGTTCTACATTCACATAGGCAGGGAGAGTTCCTCTGGGCGGGGGCGGGGGGGGGGGGGCGGAACAGTAAGGGTTCAGGTATTCTGAAGTGAGATTTGTATTCTGTTGCTCAAAAACTATTTACTGAGTCCAGATGTCAATGACTCATACATATAATTTTAGCTACTCGGGTGGCTGAGATCTGAGGATTGCACTTCAAAGCCAGGTGGACAGGAAAGTGTGTGAAATTCTTATCTCCAATAAGCTACAAAACAAAAACAAAAGCAAAAGCAAATATAGCTGTGGCTCAAATGGCAGAGTGCTAGCCTTGGGCAAAAGAAGATCAGGGATAGTGCCCAAGCCCTGAGTTCAAGCCCCAGGACTAACACCCCCCACCACACACACACACACACACACACACACACACACACACACACACACACACTGTTTGCTATCTATTCTCTGCTAGTGCAAGGTACTAGAGATCTACTAGATACAGGTCTAAGTACTAATTCAGGCATGAACAATGTAACAATGAATAAAACAGATTCTCTTTCCTCATGGAATTTATACTCTAGTAGAATAAGCCAGTATGTATCCAGTTTAATATATCTATATATAAATAAAAGTTGAAAAGTTCTTACAGAGTAGTCATCCTCTCAACCTATGAAGTCATCATGTATCTGATGGTTCTTTTCTCTTCTTTATTTTTCTATTTTTTTCTAATAGTTGTCTTCTTTGCCCATACCAACCTCTGGGCACTACCTTCTGTTTTTCTTTCCATTTTTGTGAGTTCTTTTTACCCCTACTGGTGATTTCTTCAAAGATCTTTCTCACTGCTTAACAGCAAGAGCCCTCCCCTCAAAATACAGAGAAGCAAAGTCTTTTGCCTTGAATGATCACGTTCCAGGAGCTCTCATTTCATGTCAGTGAACTACACTGCAGGCACCTCACTCACAGAGAAACTGAAAAATTGCTCTGCTCTATAGCAGGGCATAAATGTGGAGACTGAGATGAAGAAACATTATAAGACTTATTGTACCAAGGCCTCAGAGTTAGTCATTGGTACCAAATTCCAGAAAAAAATTGGACTAGAGTTCTACCCCAGCTGGAGCACATGAGGAGTTGGCAAGCAATTTCAAGTTTCTCCAGGGAAACAAAGATACATGGATCAGTTTTAGAGACTGGGTTGTCTCCCAAACAGTAATCAGATTCCTGTCTCGCATCCCACAATCCCACAGGTGTAAACCACATGAACAAATATGTGCTTGGGGTGAGGGTAGGGGTGGTGGGGAGGTGATGACAGCTCTGAATTCATAATGCATCTTCTCAGGTGGCAGCTGTGCATCTGTTACATATTTTGAAACCTCCCTCCCATACCAGCACAGCTATTTCAGCAGATAATATCTAGGATCATCTAAGGAAAAGTCATATGTTACCCAATGGCCTGAAATGGCTCAAGAAGATGGATAAGGGGAAGGTGTTGGGGTTGAAACTTGTCTTTTACCTCCTGACTTTAGAAATCATGTGGATGGCAGCTTTGATTCAGCCCTGGAACATGGACTTGATTAGTGGAAACCGGTCCTCCATGTGGGTGCTCTGGAATAGGACAGGCACTTTGGGCCTCTATTTTCCCCAAGCTCCCTCCTAAGGACAGGAGTTCGCACAGTTGCAGTCTGTGGGCTTCCTACAAAGCACTTCCCGTCCACATGTGGCTTCAAGCGATAATCCCAACACGTTCTGCAGGAAGAAAAATTGTGCTGGGAACAGCCAGTCAAACATTTGCTGAGTTTTAGTAGGAGGTGTGAAAAATATGTAACTCTACTCAGGGTCATCCCTGCTGGCCCCACTGCTAGACACAGGCTGTGGGAAGGGGGTAAGAGACAACGCTGAACTCCCATTTATCTTTCTGTGGTCCCATTAATCACTTCTCTTCCTGAAAATCAACTTATCTTGCAATTGGTTTAAAAACCTCCCATGGCTGCAGATAGGGCAGCTGCAAGTTCTGCTGGATCTCCGTGATAATTAGAAAAAGACATTCACTCTGGAAGGGGAGACTTGCAGAGTCTTACCTGCAGTGTCCTAACTGGACAGAACAATGGGTATAGCCCTCTCTTTCAGGCCGAGTATGATTGTGCCAGGACTGGGACTCAGCAGTCAGAGGGAATGCTAGAATACTGGTCATACCAACTCCTTTATTAGAGCCCTGCCATTTGAGCCGCAGCTCCACTTGTTTTGGTTTTGTAGCATATTAGAGATAAGAGTTTCACACACTTTCCTGCCCAGGCTAGCTCTGAACTGTAATCCTCAGATCTCAGCCTCCTGAATAGCTAAAATTACATTACATGTAGAGCCATTGGCAACTGGGCTTAATAAACAGTTTTTAAGCAACAGAATACAAATCTCACTTCAGAATATCTGAACCCTATGATAAACTTACTGGGTTTTTGCAGAAGAACTCTCCCTGCCTATGTGAACATAGAACAAATGTGGTGATGTTAATTCAAACCATTGACTCTTGTGTCAACGAATACCCTGTGGCAGACAAAACTGGAACTAACTGGCTTCTATAGTAGAATGCACTTTCTTCACTTTCTTTCTAACCAAGCCTCCTTGTGAAGGCCCACGTTCTTAACTGCGCTTAAAACAACCACTGTCCATTCAGATTGCTCTCAGGAAGCAAATGAGCACCAAAATGGTACAAATGACAGACAACATTCTCAGTGGCCTCAGGTGCACTGTCCTTACTTTAGTAGATAAACGCTTAGACACTTTCACCTGCCACATCTCTCCTCCCTCCCCCCAACACACATACACATTTTTCAACCCAGAGTATGGGTTGCAGTATTTTTTTCTCCATTCATTTTCTCTTTTTTGCCAGTCCTGTGGTTTGAACTCAGGGCCTGAGCACTGTCCTTGGGCTTTCTGAAGGCTAGAGCTCTACCACTTCCAGCTTTTTCTATGTATGTGGTACTGAGGGATTGAACCCAGGTCTTCAGCATGCTAGGCAAGCACTCTACCACTAGGTCAAACGCCTAGCCCCATCATTTTTTATTGTTATTATAAAGGTGACATATAGAGGGGTTCTCAGATATTGAGAACATTGGTTTTTGACAATGTCACCCCTTCCCTCTCTCTCCCAGTTTTTTCCCTCGTTTCCCCACTCACAGGTTATGTAGTTAAAGTATCCTCCTTTGGTCTCACTGCAAGAATGCTTAGACACCTGTATAATAATCAACTTTTTTAGCCATCCACTGTGGGATTGGAGTTTCCTGCATGGTCCTCAGATCTCAGCCTCCTGAGTAGCTGGTACACAGTTTTTATTCTCTATTTTCCTTGATATTGGGAATAATTTCCTGTTTTGATTTGAGGTTGATTATTTTTCATAAGCTAGTTCACTAGACCGTTTTCTTGCTTTTAAATATACCTGCTGCTTTAGGAAGTTATCTGTCCATAATTATAGGTATAGACTACATCTTAGAATATAATTTTATTTATTATAACATTGATAGGCAAAGTTTACTAGGTACTTCACATATGGTATATGCTATCCCATTTATTGAAATCTGAACTGAACTTAAGTAATTATAATGAAGTAATTGATCATTTTAGAAATATTAAAATAAACCAGAATGTTGTTAGAGAGAAGGGGTGAAATGCCATTTCTGTGCTCTGAGAAATCTTAGGCAAGCTATTCAACAAAGGAAAGGATAAAAAACTACAGCTATTATTTCTTCTCCTTCACATCTAGAAACACAAATAGTCTATAGCTTTGGGAGTTATAAGACTGGAATTTTAAAATTCTACCTTTCTTCAGCTTACGTCCAGGAAATGCTACTTAAGTCCTTTGCCCTCAGTCTCTTGAATAAAGAGAAGAGCAAATACCTGCTAGGATGTTTATAGATATAAGAAGAAAAGGTGGGACATGCAGAGAGGTAAACTGTCTAGCATAAGAAGGCACAATATATGTGATCCACTAAACAAGCAAATGCTTGTTACTTTACCTCTTGCCTCAGCTTCCTTACCTGAAAGTGTACATAATTGTGGACCCTTGGCAAGTTTCTCAATGGTCCAATGAGATATTGCCAAGAAGAGCCCTTAGCATTTCTAGCATTGATGCTAGAAACTACAGTATTACAAAAACAAGGGGGGGGGTGACAAAATCAAAATCTAAGAGTTTGCTTTACAAGTGTACTCTCTACCTCTATGCAAATCAAAATAAAAACAAAGCCTGGGTTTCCCAGTTCATTCAATGCATAGAGGCGAGTAGCAGCTTGCAACAAAGAAGTGATGTGTGGGTTTCAGGCCTCTGGGAACACTGGAGCTCCAGCACCGACCTTTCCAGGTGCTTGCACAGCTAAGTCAGAAGAAGGCGTGAGCTCTCCCCTGTGTGGCTGACTCAGAATTGTCTGTCTGTGTTTGTCTGTTGGGACAACACAGACTTTGTCTGTATAACTTACTCTCCATGGTAAATATTATTTTAGTGCTGCCTACCAAAGCAAGTTCAAGAGGGACTCATTCCAATATCTGGTTTTAGTATTTCTCCTTTTCTTTAATGAGAGTATTAGTCATTTTATTTGTAGGTTCATTTACTTGTTTTGATTGATTGGCATGGTGGAGAGTTTAACTTTTTCCATAATTATTTCAAATAGCACTAGTATGAAAGATACGTATAGGAACAGTCCATTGGAATAGTTTCAAAAACTGTTGATGAACATGAGAATGGTCAGTAAATGTAATGAATGGTAGCAAATGGCTTGAAGGACATGAAAGGAGTGAGGTTATCAATCATTATGTAAATGCTGCTGGTTACAGTCTCTTCCATTTATCACGTTATTTTGCAGACCTTTCCTAATATCGCCTTTCAATTTTAGAGAATATTTTAAGGTCAGTATCATAAAGTATATAGCTACTAGAGCATCTATAAATATGAACATATAGAAATCCAAATGAAAGAAAGAGAACAGATAAATTAGTATGAAACATCATAATGTACAGGTAGGTGCTGGTAGCTCATTCCTATAACACTAGCTACTCAGGAGGCTGATGTCTGAGGATCTCGGTTCACCATAGCCCACTCTGGAACCAGAGTCCATGAGACACAAAGGTGCAATTAACCAGGAACAAAAAGCCTAACGTAACAGTTTGGCTCAAGTGATAGAGTACTAGCCTTGAAACGAAGGTAGCCAAGTAAGAATGTGAGGCCTTGAGTTCAAGCCCTAGTTCTCGTGCGTGCGCACACACACACACACACACACACACACACACACACACACACACACACCATAACAAAATGATGTAGGAGAAACTATTTTTCCTGATTTCAACTGAGTTATTGAAATAATGCATCTGTTGGGATGAAATTATGCAAAGATTAATTCAACAAACTTCAAACACCAGAACATAACAGCATCCTATCACTCTACTGAAGAACTAAGAAGTAAGCAGATGCCAGGCACTGTGGTCATGTCTGGCCACTGTCATGGTTCTGGGTGTGATAAGCACTTTCCCTAGGTGCAGTTCATGAACACTAAATATTAAAAATGCAGATTTTTAGCTGGATGCAGTTACAGGAGGCTGAGATCTGAGGATAGTAGTTCAAAGCCGGCCCAGGCACCCTTATCTCCTATTAACTTCCAGAAAACTAGAAGTGGCGCTGTGGCTCAAGGAAGGTGATAGCCTTAAGCTGAAGAGCTCAGGGACAGTGCCCAGGCACAGAGTTCAAGCCCCCAGACCACAAAAAAAAGAAAAGAAACGAAAAGGCAGCTCTTCACTTACTTGAACCCCATTAGGCATTTTCTATAAAGCCAACTATGGGGTACAAGCTAAGGGCAGGGTGCTAGGAGAAAGTTTTGAATTTTTTAAATTATGAGAAGTGGTTTAGAAGCAAGGAAAAGCAGAGAGGAGCATATGTGGTAGATGCCTGCATTTGAATCCTACTTCTGTCATTTACCACCTACGTACTCCTACATTGTAGGAAAGATTCTAACATACACATGTGTGTTAAACACCTAACAGACTGTCTGATACATAGCAGATGAGGGTGAGGATGGTGGAAAAAGAGGAAAGGATTGTCAAAACCATCTAGGATGACTACTACAGCATTTTGGCCACCTCTTATGACATAATGTATTTTTGATTGTGCAATTCTAATGGGAAATGTCTCCCTTTCAACATCTCCCTACCACCCCATAACAAATGTCATCCCTCCACAAAAGAAACTGTTGTACTAACGCCACTTTTCCCTATTGATTAGGAAAAAATCTACAGACCAATGAAATAGTAAGTTTGGAAGTTACTGAGGCCCAAGAACTAAAAGTTGTAACTAGACTCAAATCTAGAAGGCAATTTTAAACGACAGAGTCTAGGCCTTTCCTGGAACTTCAAGAGACAGTGAGAAAATACCTGGAATAATTTAGGGGCATTTGAAAAGCCCCTCCTGAGACCATCTCTGATTACAGCTTTTCTCGTTTTCTGATTTCTTTCAGACAAGACATTGCTTAAAATCCCTTATGCTGTTAGAAGGCCAATGCAGCCACTCCTTTAGAGACCAACACACCTGCAATTGTTGTCTTTTTTCTGCCACTCCAGCCATTTTGCAACATCTGGTTAAGTAGCTATAACGAAGCTTCTTTTCCTGTCTTGGGGTTCTGCCTCCTATGAACTACGGGGTCAAGTGTTCTGCTTAATTCCATGACAACTCTGCTGTCTCTTCCATTAGTGTTGTCATTTCCCTAGTTGGAGGTCACTGGCCAGTCTGCTATAAGCAAGTCTTTGCCTAGGATGTACATGACTCATAAATCATATCTTTATAACAATAATAGCATTCCCTGTCAACTAGCAGGTGCGTTGCCTAGTGGTTTGTGATCTGTCTGGACAGTCAGGCTTCTGCCAAATGCATATTTGTAGAAATCTCAGTGTACATATCACTGCCAGCATTTTTTGGTTGTTGTTCTTGCTCACAGAGATTTTTTTTTATTCCATCCCAGCCAAAGCTAGCATTAGAGATGTGTGAGTGACAACTGAATAATCTAATTGCTTGCTGAGAATCTTACCATAATAGCCTCATATGTCATCTTCCCCACAGTTTTGTGTGTAATTGGGCAGTTGTTTCTGTAGTCCCAACAAGCTTCCAGTGGCAGAGTAAAGAAACTCACATTTGTGAAGCATTTGTGATGTGCTAAGCACTATGCTAGATGCCACATGTATGCTTTTTAATATCCCCAACAACTTCACGAGGCCCTGGTCTTTAATTCTACCTCAGATACAAGGAAATTGAGATCATAAGAAGTAGTTATTGTGTCTTCATTGATGTCCAGTGAGAGGACTTCATCTCATTTAGTACATAGAGCCATCCAATAAGAAAAGACCTAATGGCTTGGCAGGGTGACTCATGCATGTAATCTTAGTAGTTTGGGAGGCAGAGATCTAGAGGAACATAGTTAAGACTACCCTAGGGGAAGGAGGATCTTCACGAGATTCCATGTCAATCAATAAAAACGTGTAATCCTAGATACTCATGAACCTTAAATATAAGGGTTGTGGTCCAAACCACAAATGCCAATTATAACAAAAACCAAAATGGCTAGAGGCATAGATCAAGCGGCAGAGCAGCTGCCTAGAAAGTCCCTGAGTTCAAACCCTAGCATTATCAAAAAAGATCCCAAGACCACTACTAGCCACAAGTGTCTATTTTTTTTGGCCAGTCATGGGGCTTGAACTCTGGGCCAGAGCTCTGTCCCTGAGCTCTTCAGCTCAAGACTACCACCCTACCCCTGGAGCCACAGCCCTACTTCCAATTTTCTAGTGATTAATTGGAGATAAGAGTCTCACTTTCTTTGGTGCCTGGGCTGGCTTTGAACCTCAATATGCAGATCTCAGCCTCCTGAGTAGCTAGGACTACAGGTGTGAGCCACCACACCTGGCTAAGTGTCTATTAAAAAAGTTGAGTTCAAATGAAATAAAATTTATTACCACATTGGTGCTTTTTCAAATACCCAGCAGTTAAAGTGGCTGGTGGCTACTGTCTTGAATGATACGGGACATACTTAAGATCTTCCAAAACTATATTGGCCAGTGCTACCTTAGAGCAATGTTTCAGGGAGTACTGCAATACTTTTATTAGCAATGAAAAAGTGGAGCATTAGATTGGCTGGATAAATGTTAAAAAAGCTAGTGAATTAGATCCAGGTTTGAATCCAGCTCAAGATGTCTTACTTTAAAACACAATCATGTTCTCTTGCCTGTTTAAAGCATCACCCCCATACACCCACCCTGATAAGAGGTAACATGTCAGGGAACCTAGGGATAGCAGTTGTAGTCCCTCAAGGACCCTTTCCAATAAGACTTGTCACCAATGCTCTGCATGCAGTTCACATTCCTGTCATTTGTTAAATCCAGAGTCATCCCTTGCCTCTGCACATTACATGCATGCTCTCTCTGAGGGTCTCTTCCCTGAGCAAGAGGTAGTCTCCATTCCCTTTCATAGTATTGTCCCTGTAGCATGGATTTTTCCTTGGCTTTCCCATCCATCAGGTCTGGCAAAAATACTCTTGGAGACTCCCTCAAAGCCTTCTTTTTACTCTGAGTAACCTCGGAGGCTGACTCAATCTCCAATGGCTGTCTGAGTCTGAAACCTGGGCATGCCCCTGGGGGAATATGAAGGCTGAAGATAAAAATGAGCTTTGCTTTTCTATGTACAAAGCTCTTTCTTTGGCACAGGACCCAAGACCTCCTCTGTGACCCAGAAGAGGGGCATGGCGGATGGCCAGTTTTCTCCTCATATTCCAGCCCTGGACCTCTGCTCCTTTTCCCAGCACCACCAAATGCTGCCAAACCCTTCACTTAGTTCAAGAGCTCACCGTGATATAACAACTTTGCTGAGGTTAATCTAGAGTTGCAGATAATGCAAGGGGAAGGTGACAGTCAAGTGGCTCTGACCTTGCAAGGCCCCATGCAAAGCACTTGCGGAAAACTAGCTAATACATCTTTGGCCCGTACTATGTGTCAGGAACTCAGGTAAGTGTCTCATATGATGACATCATTCAATCTTCATAAAAATGTTAGGCATTTTATTATTCTCCCCAACCCCCACCTCCACTTTACAAACTAAAAAAACTAAGGCAGGAAAGTAATTTGCAAGAGGTGACATGGTTGCTTGGTAATTCATTAGAATCAATACTTTTTAGCACAGTGCTGTATCACCTCCTTTCATTCCCTGCAACTCTATAAATAAGAAATCACTATCCATAATTGGCTAATGAAAAAGAAATGAGTCTCTTGCATATCAAGAATCCTTGGTAAGCCAGGCATTGGTAGCTCTGCCTGTAACACTTTCTACTCTGGAGGATGAGACTTGTTTCAAAACAAATCTAGGGAGCAAAGTCCATGAGACTCTGATCTCCAATTCATCCCCCCAAAATCTGGAAGTGGAGCTGGGGCCCAAGTGGTAGAGCACTAGACTTGAGCAAAGAAATCTGAGGGACAGTACCCAGGCCCTGAGTTCAAGCCCTAAGACCAGCACACACAAAAAAAGAATCCTTGTCCAAGATACAGGTATAAAGTGGCTAAACTGGAAGCCACCTCAAAATCTTAAATATGTTACGTTAGCTGTTTTTAAAAGCACAATTTAAATAATTTGATTTGAAAGTGAAGAGTAAAAGTAAGAATAAGATTAAAAGCTCTATAAAGTGTAAATTTTTCTCTAAATTTAAGGTACTGTTTTTAATGTCACTCATAATTAACTGTTAAATAGTACTTCCTTGTCCTGTTTGTAAAGTTAGAATCACTGGGAGCTTTTACTCTGATAAATGTTCCAAGTCCATGAAAGGAAAACAAGTTCATTTGTAAGTACTTAATCAGAAAGCATTACAACCTAATAATGTGGTATGAACTTAATACAAATTTGTTTCTTCTGTAAGAGAAATTCCAAAGTGTTTCATTATCTTCCTTCCTTCCTTCCTTCCTTCCTTCCTTCCTTCCTTCCTTCCTTCCTTCCTTCCTTCCTCCCTCCCTCCCTTCTTCCCTTCCTCCCTCCATCTCTCCTTCCTTCCTCTCTATCCCTCCCTCCTTCCCTCCCTCCCTCCTTCCTTCCTCTCTTCCTCCTTCCTTCTTCCTTCCTTTCTTTCCTACTGGGACTTGAAGATGGAGCCTCATGATGAGCTTCTTAGACAAGTGCTCTACCACTTGAACCACATCTCTAACTCTTGCTTTTAGCTGACTTTTAGATTGGGTCTCACACTTTTCACTGGGGTGGATGGCCTCAGCCTGTGATTTTTTTTTTTACCTCTGCCTGCTGCATAGGTGGCATTAGAGAAGTGTTCTGGCATTTCTAGATTATTTGTTGAAATAGAGGCCTCACTAACTTTTTGTTCTGGCTGACCTCGAACCAAAAACCTCCAATCTCATCCTCCCAAGCATCTGGGATTGTAGGTGGGATCCATCACTCTCAACCATTGTGTTTACCTTAAAGGGAGAGTGGAGGACAACATGGTTTACCTTTCCTGATAAGAACACTTCCTGTCTTTTGAACCAGACCATCCAGGACCAGCTTGCACTGAGGTGCACGTAGTATTTCTCAGCCTAGAATTCTTCCCGCAGCTGACTGTCCTCCCAATTCACAATACAGATACCTCTTCCTCAGAGGGGCTTCTTCTGAGTAACTTGCCTAAGTAGCCCCATCCCAACATTACTCCATCACTTCTTTTTTAACATCAGTTTCTTAGTATTCAACACTATCTGAAATGTTTTATTTACTAATTTGCTTTGCATTGCCTATCACTCAAATGCAATATACATTCCAAGGACTAGAAATCTTACCTAGCTGCTAAATCCATGGCACCTAGAATATTCCTTGGCTCACAATGGAGAATCAAAGAAATGATTCTAAAGAAATTATTGAAAAACATTCATTGGAGCTCTGTCCTACACTATTTCCAATCCCAACGAAAACTTGAATAGAAAGAATGGTAAACAATTTACTCCAGTCTTGCCTCTAATGATTGTACTCGGAACCATTTTAAAATTCCATTTAGTATATACCCCTTGATCCTATTATTTTGTAAGTCTGGAGAGGAGTTTTCCCACATTGAGTTATCCCTTTAATATCTATTTATTAGTTCTAAAGTTGACTTTAGTGGTGAATAACTTGGATGGCATTTCATTGTAATATAAATATCTTTTTGTGTATGCATATATGCATGTATATACATAAATATATCATAATCTATATTCGGATTCTAGACGTGTTCATAGGTATAAATGTAACCCCTCAATTTCTTTATAATACAACCACAGGAAGATAAACAATATAGACTAGAATATGAGAAGTAGATCACTTTTCTGACTTTCAATTTGATTTTGCCTTGAAAGCCTCCTCTTACAACTGGGGGTTGGCAGCTTATACCTGTCATCCTAGTTACTCCGCAGATGGAGGTCTAGAGGAGCACAATCCAAAGTCAGCACGGATAGAAAAGTCCACGAGCGTCCACCTCCAAATAACTAGCAAGAAGCCAGGCCAAAGGCATGTCTCAAGTAGTAGACTAGCAGATGTGAGCAGCAGCCGGAGTGACTATAGAAAAAAAGCTCCGAGTTTCATCCCTAGTATCATCAGAAACATAAAGCCAAACTCCCCAAAACCCTCTGTAGAATCTACTCATATGAAAAATTATTCTCCAAAATAAGAAGATATCTAAATGCATTAAAGAATGGCATTGCCCCAGAAAGAATAGTATTGCTCCATTCATAAGGACATGGAAAGACTCAGTTAAAATTTTATGAAGTGTTTTTGTAGGCAATATGAACAATTCTTGATCTAAAAATGTTTTCATTATCAAATATCATTATGTGTATGCCGGTTAAGCTTTAAAGTTGTAATAAAGAAATATAATCATGAAAATTAAAAAAGATATATTAAGTGAAGTAAGCTAGACCCAAAGAAATATAGAATCCATGGTTTTCCTTATTTGTAATAATTAGTATATGTCTAGCATAGTCCTAGTAGCTATTTTAGTAGTTCATTAGCTATGTACATAGGACCATATAAGGTGATGGTTGTTGTTTTTAATGTACTATGTGAAGTTATTTCTTTTTTCTTCCTCTCCCCCACCATTGTTTGTGCCCTGTTGTTACTGTATTTGCTTTTGATACCTTCTATATATGTGTGTGTGTGTGTGTGTGTGTGTGTGTGTGTGTGTGTGTGTATCTGAATTATGGAAGGGAAGGGGAACAACAAAATAGGGGCACAAAGGACAAAGGGAAAAGCCAGTGCAACAGCAATAATCTCAAGACAATATGTTGAAAATGAACTTTACAAATTGAAGGGAGGATTGGGGGAGTTCAGAAAAGAGGGAGCAAAACAAGGGGGGGACAACAATGTTCCATAAGAAATGTACTCACTACCTTATGTATGTAACTATAACTGTAACCCCTCTATACATCACCTTGACAATAAAGCTAAACTAAAAAAAAGAAATAGACATACTTGGAAGAGATGAAAGTTGAATCAATAAAAATAAATAGATAATTCATGCAATGATGACAAAATATCATCACCAAGAATAAGAAGCCAGTCAGAAAAACATATATACTTTAATGAGCCCATTAACATAAAACTTTAAAATGGAGAATACTATTTTATGGTGAGAGAAATTAGAAGAGAAGTTATTTGGAATGATTTTGACTGAAAGAAGCCTAAAAGTTCTCTGAGTTCTAGAATTTTCTTATTTGGGACACAGGTAAAATAAGTATATATGTGAGTCTACATACACTTGTGTATGTGTATGTGTGCATATAGAGGAGATTGTCAGCTCCTATAATTAAGATGTGTAATATTGACTCACTGTAAGTTTCAATTCAAACTATATCTCAACCAAAGAGCTCATTAAGCTAGGAACCGAAAAATTTCCCACACAGAATCAGAAGTCTGAAGGAATCCAGTATAAAGTTTAAGGTAAAACTCTTTTTTTTTTCAAATTCATTTCAGGCTTCGCAGTAGACAAAAATAATTCCTTGCACACGTGGAGAGCAGATGGTTTTAGCACACTGACTTGTACCCTTCCCGATAAAAAGCCATGTCTGCTCAGCCTTTACATTCCCCTGCTCCCATCCCCGAAACTCTCCAGCACAATAGTGAATGTAAGCTACAATAAAAAGGTCATTTTCTTCTTTCAGCAACAGTAACACAAGTGGCTGCATTTCCTGATTCTGGATTAAGTTCAAGATTTCAAGTACAACTGGACTCGTTTCTGATTAGAAAGTTTGATATTTATCGTCGACTTCCCTGTCTTCCATAACCAGTGTGAGAGAGATTGTGAAGAAGAAAAAAAATAGTAAACTGAAAGGGACCATTCTTTTATTTAACAATTAACCCCATCTGGGTAAATAATACGGCGCGGTGCACTTGAGCCATGGCTGTCAGGCTCTGAGTTCAGAACTCAACACGGCTTCAAAGCGGCATCCATGAAACGATGACAAGATGCTACAGAAATGGCTTTTTATGTGGAATATAATGCGCGTCTACTGTTACACAGTACAGTAATGAGGAGAGGAGGGCTGGAAGACAGACAGGATAGAGTGTCTGGAAGTACTTACCTGAGCGAAACACAATCTTAGTGTAGTTCAGGCCCTTAGGCCCAGAAACACAGAATATGGTCTAAAATCTTGAATATTCGAAAACAATTTGAGCAAGGGTTGTAAAGGTTACTGTCCCAGGCAAATAAAAAACAACATTCCCTGGCAGTCACCAGAGCAGCCAAGTGCTAAGATGCTTCTGAAAACCTGAGCCCCATTCCCTCTTTTTATCAGATAATTTCATTATACAAAGGGGCATATGTCTTTTAAAAGTATCAAACAGCACATTAGAACCGTGAAAGCCCGTCAGTCAACAAATCCTTGTGATAAAGATCGATCGCTCCCTGAATAAGAGGAAAACATAGTCCAGGTCAATCTGTCAGCAAATGCATTCAAAAATCTATACTTTGAATTGAGACAAGAAACTCTAATAAATTGAGATTACTTTGCAAGAAAATATTTAGGTATCGCTACAAGGCCAGGCTTACAGCTGAGTGCATCTGACTTCCCACCCCCACCCTGCCCCCAGAATAGGCTGAGTGACATGTGGAGGTGTATGGGCATCTTTGATTACTTCTGGGAAGCAGGGCTCATCCGATTCTATCCACCTGTATCACTTTTAGTAAAGGACACGAGGATGCAAAGTAAGTGGGGGAAACAGCTCGAGACTGGGACAGCTCCAATTTCTTAAGTGGCTTTCCCATTGTAATATGGGTAGCCTGAAGACCATAGGAGAAAGCCCGGGTCTGGGATCATCTTCAGCAGTAAACTCAGTTTTAAACTCCTCCTGCTGCAAAAAAAGGATACTTCTAGCCACAACAGACTCTTCTACACAGATCTTTGAGGAAAACAGAATGTGGATAAAATGGATCATGTTCATGACCTTGAAAAAATGATTTTTGTCAGTTAATAAAGGTGCCAGTTCTGTCAGGGAGCACAAAGAGGGTCAAGAAAGCTAACACATAATGAGTTCCTACTGTGAGTTCTTTGTCATGTATAATCACATCTCATTTAGTCCTGGAACAACATTACCAAGCAGATGTCAATATTTTGGTTCTAGGTGGTATAAGCAGGGAAGGGAGCTAGTGTTTCTTAGCCAAGACACTCAGTGCAAACAGTGGCACTTGGATCAACTGTGCCTCTGGTTTCCCTCTACACTTCCGAGGCTAATGCTTCTCACTCATTGTCTCTACTGATGCTCTCTGCCATGCTTGGCAAACCTTTGTGTCTTTTGCCATACAAGAAAAGGGGCTGGATCAAGATATCAGGCAGGTAATAAAAGGGCATAAACATCCATTTAATTCATATAGTTGGGAAAACTATAGACCAGAGCCCCAGTACATAGTTTAGAAGCACAAATACAAAATATTTACAACCCAGGCATCCAGGAGCCCACTGACTGGACAGGTGGCCAGAAGCCAGAGGTGAGGGGAAGATGAGGAGACAGAGACTCTGTGCTGGCTTCAAATAGATTAGCCACATGAGTTTGCCATTTAGCCTTTACCTCTTTGCCACAGGAGAAAAAGACAGCTTAGATTTTGGAGAGGGGGGAAAGATGGCTTCGAATAGCAGCTCTACCGCAAATGCAAATGTGAGACTCTGAGCATTGAAGTTTACCCCAGGGAACACCAGTTCATCATCTGTAAATTCAGTATAATGGCACCACCTGATGGAAGAAACATGAAGATTAAAAGGAGGAATGACGAGAAAACATCTAGCTAAGGATGTAATACGATAAACCCTTAGATATCTTAGATCTCTCTATTTCTCTTGGTAGCCTGTTTAATAAAAACCAATTGCACAGTGTCACCAGCCCTGTGCTATAGTATGAGAACGTAACCATTTTTGCCAGTCCTGGGGCTTAAACTCAGATCCTGAGCACTGTCCTTGGGCTTTCTCAAGGCTAGTGCTCTACCACTTGAGCCACAGCACCATTTCCAGCTTTTTCTGTGTATGTGGTACCAAGGAATTGAACCCCCAGGTCTTTGTATATTCTAGGCAAGCACTCCACACTAGGCCAAACTCCCCACCCAAACATAAGCCTTTATTATTGCTACTGAGGAATCACCACATAAGGTGCGAAGGATGAACAGAAAAGTTCAGCAGCTCAGCAAATGTCCACCTTCTGGTTTGTCAAGGCATGGGGCTCCATTGCTCAAGAATGTGTTTGGTGTTACCAAATCATTTTGCTCTTTATGCAATAGGATAGAGAATGGTTATCATATTCACCCGGGGCAGATGCCTCCCAGCTTGAGCTCTGCTCTTAAACCCAACAGTGGTACCCATTACCTGCTGCTTTGTATCCTGAATGACAGCTGCCATTCATGCCCCTCAGGCTAAAATTCTCCTACATTCTGCATCTCCATTTGACTTTTCAATGGTATATTTGATATGTAAGTGTATATAATTGATTCTCATGAGCCTGAGAGTCAAGAATGAAGGGTGGTGTCGGAGGGTGTATAAGGTGAAAATGGAGGAAGGAATTGTAAATGAAAGGTGTGGTCATATGACCCTTTTCCCCATATTTTGTAGAAAAGTGATTGAATTGGAGTCCTGGGTCTACTTTTCTCCTTAAGTGGTCATGGCAAGACAGAGACCTCAGATTCCTATTAATGACACATGGAGATTTAAGATATCATCTTCAAGGATCCTTATAGTCAGCATTCCTTCAGCCTATTATTCGGTTTCATCTTCCTTTAAAGGGATGAAAGAAGAGGTGCTGAGGAGATTCTATATAGGGTAGCACTAGCTTGGAGACTCAAAATCAAGATCTGTCACTAACCCAATGAAACACTCCTTTTTTGCGCTACTCTCTCCCTGACTGAAAAAGAAGAACTGTTATTAGGTAACAATCATGAATTCTACAAACTCTCATACTCCGCAGAAGATTCGACAAACCTTCATTCTAGGACATTCCTATATTTCCATATAGGAAAATATCTATGTGTAGCCAGGCTAGGCTCCTGAAGCCCCTCAGTGTTCTTGGGAGACAACAGAGGGCACTCTCGGCATGCATGCTTGCTGAGGGCTCACCCACCTACTCCTTGCTTGCCAGGGGAGGCATGTTTGGTTTCCTCCATTTGGCCCTCTGCTCTCTTCCATGAATTTGTTAAATTCTAACATTTAGTAGGAATTCATCTTGGTCCAGGTCTCCTACATTCTAATTTCCATTCAAGGATCTGATGTTTGCCAATCATTCTCCTGCCCCCCCCCCCCCGACCTCCAGGCCTATCCTCATTTTTCCCTCTCATCAGATTCTACAGTATTCTTGTCAAATGAAGAGAGAAAATTTAAATCCATTAAAAGTGATAGGAAATCTCAAGATTTTACATAACAGAGACTGATTTTAAAGGTCTCTTTGAGGGTAAGATGCAATAATGTGTGTAAAATCATTTCAGAAAGAGATATAAAAATCTGGGATATTACATGAATGTCACATGAGACACCATGATCCTGTGTTTAAGAACTTTACCACAGATACTTCTCCCTTCTCCAAAGCTCAATTCTTAACTATGGAGCGATGTGGAAATTCTAGTGGACTATAACTTATTAAATGCATCCAGAAATAAAAAAGCAATTGGTGTGTGTGTGTGTGTGTGTGTGTGTGTGTGTTTATGCACATATGTGTGTATGTAGAAATGTAGTTTGGAAATCTGGCAGGCAAAAAGATTCAAAAATGTGACCCCATTTAGAGTTAGCAGTACACCTTCCTTCCTTCCTTCCTTCCTTCCTTCCTTCCTTCCTTCCTTCCTTCCTTCTTTCCTTCCTTCCTCCCTCCCTCCCTCCTTCCTTCCCTTCCTCCCTCCCTCCCTCCTTCCTTCCCTTCCTCCCTCCCCCCTCTTTCTCTTTCTCTCTCCTTTCTTTTTGTCATGTGCCTGAACAGTGTCTCTGACCTCTTTTGCTCAAGGCTAGCATTCTACCACTTTCAATTACAGCTCCATTTCTGGTTTTCTGGTGATTCACTGGAGATAAGAGTCTCACAGATTTCCTGCCCAGGCAAACTTTAATCAGCAATTCTCAGATCTCACCCTCCTGAGTAGCTAGAATTACAGGCATGAGCCATTGGCTCCCTGCTTCAGTACCTATTTCTCTTCTTTTGCCTCAGCACCATTTTTGCCACAGCTTTTTCTATGTATGTGATGGTGAGGAATTGAACCCAGGTCTTCATGCATGCTAGGCAAACACTCTAGCACTAGGCCAAACTCCCAGCCTCAGTACATGTTTCTTAAAGCTATATTTGTTCTAATATGTTGCTCTCTGTTCAATGCCTACGTCAAGGCCAGCTGCATCAGGTCTTAAGTCTGCTGGCCTAAGATGAGCCACTGAAACCTCAGGTTCCTCAAGTGTAGAGTATTAAGCTCAATAGGGTGCCCTGGCTATCCTCTCCTTGCAGACATCTATGAATGCCATGACTTAAGTTGAGGGGAAGTGTGCGTCTTTGAATTGGTAAAAAGGGAAATCTGGCTGTTTTGCCATTGACATCAGGCATAAATAAATGCATTTTCCTTGTCTAATCTTAGCTTTCACCCATTGTCAGGGTAGGAATAAACACATCTGTCTTTAGAGTCCTGAGCCACTAACATGACATGCAAATTGCTTTTACTTAAGACATTTCGCCCACTCTCTAAAATAATATACCTCAATTTTAGGCCCAAAGCAGCAAAAGAAAATAAAGAAAATACTAACTTAAAGTGTGTGTGTGTGTGTGTGTGTGTGTGTGTGTATGCGTGCACATGTGTGTGCGTGTGTGTGTGTTTAATTGAGCAGGTGGAATCTGCCTGATCTGAAGGGCAACATGCAGTGGTATGAACACACACACACACACACACACACACACACACACACACACACACACACAGAACATGACTGCAGGTGCTGACTGTAATTGCCCAAAGGTTTCATTTCTTCTTTAGTTTTGACCTTTCCCTAGAGCTAGAATCAATGTCCACTTAAAGGTGAATGGTCTTATTGGGTGACAGTGTCTCACACATGTAATTCTAGCTACTCAAAAGACTGAGATCTAAGGTGCCAAGCTAGCCCAATCAGCAAAGTCTGTGAAATTCTAATCTCCACTTAACTAGCAAAAAGCCAGAAGTAGAGGTATCACAAGTGGTAGAGCACCAGCCTTGAACAAAATCGTTAAGGGAGAGCATGCTGCTCCTGAGTTCAGTTGGCACACACACACACACACACACACACACACACACACTCACACATACACGCACACACACACACACCATCCAAAGAGGAAATAAGAATTGCCAATAGAAACATGAAGAAATGCTCAGCATCTCTGGCCAAAAAAGAAATGAGATTTTAAAGCCCAGCTAGGTGGCTCATTCCTGTAAATCCTACCTACGCAGGAGGCTGAGATCTAAGGTTCGAGGTTCAAAGCCAGCCTGGGCACTAAAAACCCTGAGACTCCAATTAATCACTAGAAAATGGGATGTGGAGCTGTGGCTCAGGGGTAGGGCACTAGCCTTGAGCTGAAGAGCTCAGGGACAGCTCCCAGGCCAGAAGTTCAAGCCCCATGACCCATCCCCCAAAAAAATCAAAATGAGATTTTGAGGTTCCCCCTCACTCCTGTTAGAAATGGCCATTATCAATAAATCTAATAACAACAGATGCTAGTGAGGATGTTTCCAGGCAGGATCACTACTACACTGTTGGTGGTAGTATAAACTTGTTCGACCACTCTGGAAAGCAGTATGACAATTTCTCAAAAGACTAAACATAGCGCTCCCCTGTGACCCACCAATCCCATGCCTAGACATTTACCCAAATATTCAGAAACAAGGTCACACTAAACTTACCAGCACAACCATGTTCACTGCAGCATGACTCACCACAGCTAAGATATGGAACCAACCCAGATGCCCCTCAGTAGATGAATGAATCAAGAAGATGTGATATTTGTACACAATGGAATTCTATGCTGCCTCATTCGTAAGGAAATGGAAAGACTTGGAAAAAATCATATTAATTGAAGTAAACCAGACCCAAAGAAACATAGGCTCCATGGTTTCCCTCATTTGTAACAAAGAGTACACAACTATGATCCTCCGAGGATCACAATAGCTCTAAAGCTACATGGCCATGTAGGATGAGGCTAAGCAAAGTGAACTCCAGGATAGAGAAGCAAGAGGTTTATTTATCTTGTGTGATTGTTGTTCTTAATGTACTATATGAAGTTTTTTCTTTCCTCTTTTTTCCCCTTCTGGTTTATCTCACGTTGTTACTGTATCTGACATTGGTACCTGGTATGGTGTATATATGTTTATTTGAAATAGGGAAGGGGATGGGAAACAAGATGAGTGGGAATAGTTAGGCTTTCGGTATGAGCCACGAGCACCTGGCAATTTTTATTTTTCTGATGTTGATATGCTCCTAGTATTTTTTTTCTTGTATGAATCCAGGGAAAATGCTTATAATGATTAGCTCTACATGTAATGATTTTTCACATTTCCTTTCTTTTTAATTTCAGAGCAGACACCCTTGGAAACACATTCCTTATGGTAACCTAAAACCCTTGTTCAGGCAAGACCAGTGTAGGTTTTAGCAGAACAAAGAAACAATTGCATCTCATTTGAAACTCAGATGTGGTGTACCATATTTCATTTTAAATTGGCAGTGATAACAGTTGGGTGGTCAGTACTTCAAGAGAAGGTAGAAAAGAAATGCCATAATATTGAACAGGATTAGTATATAGTGGCCATTTTTTTCTGGGCTGGACTTAGTTAACTAAGAATTGAAAAAGTCATCCTCTGGTAGCCTGAACAGGAACCTGCAGTCTGCAAACACTTATTTCCATCAACGCTGTTCCAAGGAGGTGCCGAAATGCAGGGTCCCTCATTCTGATCTGTGCCTGTCCTGGTCTGAATTAACAGAGGGGAACAGGAAATGGATCAACACTGTTCATAAGTAGGGAGGCCAAGCAGAAGTGGTGTGTGTAGGGGGGGGTGTGGGGGAGTCCTTTCTGCTTTCAATCAAAGGAAAGGGTACAATCAGAGGCTTCATCAGTCCATCTGAACCACTGGTAAACCCAGGCTTCTGCTGGGAGCTGGGATTCCTTATGGATGGAATTACAAACTCTCTGAGTGAGAATTTTTGTAGAGAATACCTGTTAGCTTAGAGCAAAAATGTGGGTGGATGAAATCAAATGGGACTGATGAAGTTGGCTCTGGATCTGATAGAAAAATCATTCGCCTTGTCATTATCATTCTTCGTGTTAATTTTACTTAAGAGTTGTATTTTTCTCAATTGTTAATATGAAATGCTCTTAGGGGGAAAAAGTTAAAAATTTACCTTTCACAGTGTCCTTGAGAATCCAAGAAACTTACAAGTGATTTCCTCCCTTCCACTAGATTTCTGTTGTAGTAAGTACAGCAAACCTTGCTTGAAATATTATAGACACTGCTCTTTGCTTTGTTGACTGCTTGGGTATCTACTAGCAAGAGCTGGGAACTAATTTGCTTAATTTCAATTTACTAATCCAATAAACTTCCCTGCTTACTTTGCTTACACAGCAAGCCTTTGAAAACCAGACATTTAAACTACTTCCTACCTCAGGAAAGATTTATATGTGGGCAGTTGGTCTTAATCAGCCAAGGGATGGACTTGTCCCAGGGTGGATGTGGTTGGAGACCCAACTGACCAGCAGCCAATAATTGGAGCACTGCCAGCCTTCTCCTAAGTCATATCTTCAAGTGAGACTGTGGGATTCCATTCACTAAGGTCTGTCAACTAAAAACATCATTAATACTTACACACACACACACACACACACACACACACACACACACACGAGAAAACATGCTTTGGTTATGTGCCATTTTAAAGCCGCCTGTAGGTTTCTCTTCTTTTGTGCCAATCTGTGGTAGTTGCCTGTACTTTTAAAAACATGACATCTGTACTTCTTTTAAAATGTTTTTTTTTTTTTTGGTGGGGTTTATTTTTTGTAGCTCTCTTTGTTTTTGGTACCAGTCCTGGGGCTCAAGGCCTGGGCACTGTCCTTTAGCTTTGTTGCTCATGGATAATGTTCTACCAGTTGTGCCACAACAGCACTTCTGACTATTTTGGTGCTTAATCAAAGATAAAAGTCTCAGGAACTTTCCTGCCTTGGCTGGCTTTCAAACCACAATCAACATATCTCATCCATAAGCTAGGACTACAGGCATGAGCCACCTACGCCTGGTCAAAAAAACATACTTTTAAAGATTAATACATGTCATTGGAACCTTTTTTTATTCAGCAGTCAGATTTAAGAGATCACCAGGACCACTATTAGACTAGACATTTTGTTACTATAAAAATCAGGTATAGTAGCCAGGCAAGGTGGCTCACGCCTGTAATCCTTGCTACTCAGGAGGCTGAGATCTGAGGATCATGGTTCAAAGACAGCCTGGGCACTAAGAAACCACTAAGGAACATGACACTATCACTAGAAAACAGGAAGTGGGGTTGTGGGCTCAAGGGGTAGGGCAGTAGCCTTGAGCTGAAGAGCTCAGGGACAACGCCCAAGCCCAGAATTCAAGCCCCATGACCCACAAAAAAGAAAAATCAGGTACAGTTGCAACTGTGACATTAGTCCATAAGCAACTATGAAGGAGTGTATTATTTAGAAGCAACATGTAAATACCTTTCAGAGTACAGAGGAGGTCTGATCTCATTAATATCAGCTCTACAGATTTAACCTAATGTCTTTTCAATGTATGTTGGGAAGCCAAAAAATAGTTGATGAATGATTTATGTGTACTGCTTAACCAACACTCAGTTGCCTCAAAAGAAATGCTTCATGCACTCAGAAAGTACTTATCACCACAACTAAGCCTATATGAAGTCCAAACTGCATTTGAAAACAATTCCTACCAATTCTTTGACAAATTTCATGGATTATTTGTTCCTCAACCAGTCATCACACCCAATTTCTAGCATTTGTCTTTATGTCTATAATACAAGTGTGGGGCAGGCTACCCTATTATTTCCTTGGTTTGGTTTCCATTTCTTTAAAAAGAGAATGTTTCTCTTGTACTCCAAAGAAAGGGTGGCCCTTTCCATTTCAAACTAATATCCAGGAAATTTTTATTGATTGGCCCAAAGATCAGTTCCATGTACAGAGGAATTTTCTTGATTCTGGGAATACAGAGCTGTGGGGATGAACTCTTGGATGACAGTCATAATGCAGCAGAGAGGCATGAACGAAATTTAAAGGTGAATTTGGGGACGTGGAAATTTAATACTTTGATTTGGTATCAGATTTAAATTCTTTCCAAGGGCTCTGCAAAAATCAAGGTGGGGGAGGGGTTCCTCACAGAACGTGAAATGCTGTTAAATCTAAAACTATATAAAAGTAATTACCAATCCTTTGTACTCCCACCTCCAGCAATGAAACTTAAAAATTAGTGTTCCATTGAAGTCAGTATTGTATTTTATTGAGTTAAGTGTTCGAGTAAATTAAATGAGTGGTGTTTTCTGATGTTGATGGTAAAAGTATATAAATGTCTTAAAAAGAGGATCAAAATGAGATATTAAACTAGTTTTATAAATATGCAGTTCCAGTACAATTTGAGAAGGTAAAATAAAGCTAAGAATTGACTCTGCCCTTTCATGGAAAAAAAAAGCCAAAAAATAAATTCTTAAATGAACAACTGACTGGGTACTTTCAACATGAGCATTCTTTCATTGCTTGAGTTCTGGAGATTCACATACTTGCTCAATGTCTAATAATTCTCTTTTGATAAGTTGATATTTGGTAACAATGTATCATGTGTTTTCATTAACCAGCACATTTTTATTATCTTCGTCAAAGAAATATCCTTCAGCATAAAAATTCTAATATTTTCTTTCTTTTTTTTTGCCAGTCCTGGGCTTGAGCTCAGGGCCTGAGCACTGTCCTGGGACTTTCTCAAGGCTAGAGCTCTACCACTTAAGCCTCAGCACCACTTCCGGCTTTTTTCTATGTATGTGGTACCGAGGAATCGAACTCAGGTCTTCATGCAAGCTAGGCAAGCACTTTAACCACTAAGCCAAATTCCCGGCCCCTATTTTCTTTCTTTTTGAAAATATTTCTGTTATAAAAGACTTTTTTGGTTGCTATTTTGTTTTTTACCATGACTTCTCTTTAAATGTTCCAATTTCTTCTCTTATAAGAAGAAACATGAGCCACATAATGTATGATTGTTGTTCTTAATGTACTATGTTATTTCTCATATCTTTTGTTGTCCCTTGGTTATCTCATATTGTTATACTATCTTACCTTGCTATATGATATATTATATATATGTTTATTTGTGTATTTGAAATAGGATAGGGAAGGGAGAAAAAGATGAGGGGAGGGAGTTGGTGGAGGGAAATAGAGACAAAAACATGAGCAGGGGTAGCAATGTTTGTTAAGTAATGCACCTTCTAGCTGGTGAATCTAGTATAACCCTTCTATTAATTACAATAAAAAATATATTTTAAAAAATATGTTGGTCGGGAGTTTGGCCTAGTGGTAGAGTGCTTGCTTAGTATGCACAAAGACCTCGGTACCATATACATAGAAAAGCCACAAGTGGTGCTGTGGCTCAAGTAGCAGGACACTAGCCTTGAAGAAAAAGCCCAAGGACAGTACTCAGGCCCTGAGTTCAAGACTGGCAAATATATATATATATGTGTGTATATATATATATATATATATATGTAAAGCTGGGCATGATGGCTCATGCCTGTAATCCTAGCTATTCAGGAAGCTGAGATCTGAGGATCATGGTTCAAAGCCAGCCCAGACACTACAGACTGTGAGACTCTTATCTCCAATTAACCACTAGAAAACTGGAAGTGGCACTGTGACTTAAGGAGTAGGTCCATACCCTTGAGCTGAAGAGATCAGGGACAGAGTCCAGGGCCAGAGTTCAAGCCCTATAATAATTTTTTTAATTTGTAGATATAAGCTCAATCCTCTTCTTTCTTTCTTTCTTTCTTTCTTTCTTTCTTTCTTTCTTTCTTTCTTTTTCTTCTTCTTCTTCTTCTTCTTCTTCTTCTTCTTCTTCTTCTTCTTCTTCTTCTTCTTCTTCTTTTCCTTCTCCTTCTCCTTCTCCTTCTCCTCCTCCTTCTTTTCTTCTTCTTCTTCTTCTTCTTCTTCTTCTTCTTCTTCTTCTTCTTCTTCTTCTTCTTCTTCATTTTTGCCTTCTTTTTTCTTCCTCCTCCTCCTCTGCCTCCTCCTCCTCTTCCTCCTCATCCTCTTTTTCTCTCCCCTCCTTCTTCTTTCTTCCTTTCTCTTCATGGTACTTCGGTTTGAACCAAAAGCCACATTCTTATTCTACCATTGACCCCATGTCTCCAGCCCTATTTTGCATTGGCTAATTTGGACTCAGCCTATGTCTGGATCATGATCTTCCTATTTTCCCTTCCTTTCATAGCTGTAATGACAGTTGTACACCCTCCCATCCAGCTTCTTCCACTGAGATGGCATAGTCTCTTGAACTTGCTATACAGCTGGGATGGAATAAAGACCCCCTCCATTTCAGGTTCCTGGAATGACAAGCACATGAAACTGTGTCCAGCTACCGGACACAGAAAGTCTCATGGACTTTTTGCCTGGATTGGCCTTGAAACATAATCCTCCCAATGTCAGCCTCTCCGATACCAACGAGGTATTTGTAAGCCACCATACCTAGACAACAGGGTTTATTCAGTTTTTAGCTTTTCCCACTTCATGTTTTTCTCCTTTGTATTACCAGTTTGCTTCACACTTTGGACTAACCACTATTTGTTCCCTCATTTGCCTTCTTTGTACAGACCTCAAATCTACTTATTCTGATAATTACGTGGTTGTCCAAACTAAATTAATTCTGCGCACAACAGTGTGCAGGTTCCCAAATATCTTTCATTAAAGGGGTACCTTTAATGAGGGTAACAATGACCAGTGTTCCCCCTCAAATTATTGTTCCTTCTCACATTCCTGCACTTGGGGTTGATTTAAAATTGGCTGCTAATTCTACTCATATAGTGATTTTCTAACTTCATCTTGGGTCTTCTTTCCCTGATTGCTTGTTCTGAGAGGCAACATATACATGATTTGGACACATAGAAACTTACCCAGCACAGATATTAAATAAATTAGATGTAGAAGACACAGCAACATAAATGATTAGGCATCTGATAACTAATTAGTCATTTACTGAGTGTTAATTGTGTTTCCAAACATTCATCTACCCTTTTCTAATATGGACAATGATGCCGTGATTAGAGTATAATTACTTTTTTCTATTTTACAGATGATGATATTGAGGCTGAGAAAATCTAAGCAAATTCTCCAAAGTTACATATCTGTTAGATGCCAGGACCTAGATTCAGATCCCATGTTACTAACTGGAATGTTAGTAAGAGCACTTGCTCCCACCAATGCAGACTACAGATTTTCTTGGAAGGCATTGTCAGTAGTCATGTCCTTTAATCTGACCCTCAACAGCCACTGTGAAACTGAAGTGTCAGAATGGTAAGACTGAAAGAAACTTATAGGAAGGAAGCCCTGCCCCTAGCTGAACAGAAACACAGGAGAGACCAGTGGAAGCCTAGAAAATATTGCAAACAGATTACAAATATGTGTGTGGTCTGGTAACATCTGTGACCCCCCAGCTCCTAACCCTTTGCTGTGTTCCACTGCTGCAGGAGGGAATTTGGAGAATTCTCCCCATCCCACAACATTTTTAACTTCAAATCCATGTTTTTGTTTTTTATATTTTGTGTTTTTTGTTTGGGGTTTTCTTTCCGGTAGCTGTCTTCAAGTCCTTGCACAATGGCTGGCACACAGTAAGCGGCCATTAAATATTTGCTGAAGACACAAATTCTTAACTACAAGGATCAGAGGAGAAAAGAAGAGAATGAAGGGAAGAATGGAGGAATAAAAAGAAGAGAAAGAAAGAAAGTGACACCTTTTAACATCCTAACCTCATTTTGTTTCATGTAGACCTGTCTTCACTATTATTCTCCTCCTCGCTGCCGCATGTTTTATTGCGGGGTTCCCTACTTACATGGACTAGTAAATTCCTAGGTGTCATCCATGCTGGGTCTTTTTAACCTCTCCTTTACCTTGTTTTAGTGAGCTCCTCCTTTTCTAGAGAGGGGTCAGTAGTGAAGGAAGGGAAGGCAGTTGGTAGGGAGAGAGGAAAGCCTCCAGACTTTCACATTAGCCTCACTCAACTTGATCAGATTGCTGCTACCAGAAAAAAAAATATTCAAAAACTTCAGACACTAAGGACCCAGAACCTCTAAGAGCCAATGACCAATATGGGCTACAGTGACATTGTATTTTATCTCAAGAGTCACAGCCTGAATCTTACTTCTTCCCTATAAGCAGAAAAATTCTCCTCTGGCTCCTATAAGGCCACCCTTGGCTATTTGTCCTTTCTGAATTAGCTTTCCCTTGAAGAGCAAGTACTCAGCTTTTCAGATAAGCCCTGGAAACAATTTTCAGACAGACCCTGAAACACTATTTTGAAATGCTGCTATTAGTGTCTGGAATCTTCAAGTTAGTTGTACATCCTTGTGCTATTTCTGCAATGTTCTTTCTCTGTAATGGCAACTACCTGCTCACATATCACTCTTCTTCTCCTTCTGTCCCTGTCCTAAATCTATATTTGTAACGCACTTCAAATCAAGCCAATTTCCAGCACTTCTGATATTAGTAGCTTAAGTCTTTGTTACCACACACCTGTTCCATTGAAATAGATTCATCCGGTTCCATAGCTCCCATTCCTTACCCTTTTCACCAGTGTCAGATCCTAACACTTCTCTACTTAAAAATGTACATTGGTTCCCCTCGGCAGAGCCAAAACAAAATCCAAAGTGCTTAACTTGTCCCATGGTTCTGACGTAAGTTTGGTCTCTGGCTGCCTGTCTAACCTGATCTCCATTCCTTCCACAAAGGGAACCCCTGCAGTCCATGAACATTCCAGAACCTCCCACCTGAGGGCCTTTGTGCTTATTCTTCCTTCTGTGGGGAATGCTCTTCTCCAGATGTTTGCATCCAGATGTTTGGATTAAGTTTTCCACTTAATCCAAGTCCCTGCTCATTGTCACCTCATTAGAATTGACAGGGTTTGTCCTCCCCTCAGCTTCCTAAACTTTCCTCAACAGCACTTACATCTGGGTGCTATTTCCACATTTATCAGGCAGGCATGATCTCTCAGTTGAGTAAAAGATCTGTGAGCATGGTGATTTGGTGTTGGACAAGGGCAGTACATATAACACAGAGCTCAGAGCAGAGAAAATGCTCAACAGAAAATAAATGTCCAGAAAGTTTTCCAGAGGGTTTAGTCAGAAGACTAGAGATTTCAGAGCACTGTGAGTCCAATTGGGCTTAGAAGCAAATAAGACTAATATCTCTTTTTACCAAACTGCATATCTACATTGCTATTCTATACCAGGTACAAGCTCTTGCTGGCAACAGAGAAGACGTTGCTGGGCAAAACCAAGGCTTGCAGCATGTGACTGTATAGCACGTGGCAACATGTGACTGGATAGGCACCAAATCCTCTCCTCTATCATGGACCCATCATCCCTGTCTAATACCTTACACCTTGAGCTATCCATCTTGAGCAGTGAGGCCACTAGGCAACAGTTAAGTTAAACTGAGGTACAGTGATGAGCCAAGGTCATCCAGGCAATTGAGCAAGCGCTTAGGATTAGATCTAGACCACATCCTTTCTTCTTTTGGGTGTAGGCTACCAAAAACATTATGCTTGGAGCTCATCCATGTTTCACTCCCACACAAATGTAAAAGTCCCTACAAAATAGGCTGGTTCATTCACTGTCCAAGATTGTGCTTATCCTATGTGATAGGCCAGATGAGTTTCAGTGATCAGAGCATTCTCAAGTCTCCCACGGGCTTCTCTGACTGCTTCCCTCTGTTTGCAGACAAAATATTCCCTTTCTCCAAAATGTCTCTAGTTACTGAAAGTAAATTCTGTGGAAAATTGGTGACGGTGGTCAAAGAAAGAGTTAACACAACCAAAACAAACAACAAAAAAAACCCCAGTTTGAAATATTTTTACAACATTCTTTACACTAGAGAGTGGTAGGGGAAAAAATAGCATTTTAAGTGCTGTTCTTTTTCCCATTAGGTTGTCTGCTTTTACAGGTGGCAAGTTTCAGCAGGATGTGAAGGCGAAAGGCTCATGCAGAGATGGTCTGCAGCAGAAAGACTCGACCCACCGACCTCCTGCCCTTGCACACAACATAATCACTCACAAAATAGATACTAAAATAATGGCAGCAGCCGCCTGGCTGAAACTAATAAAACCCAAGCACATTGAGAGTTAAGGCAGAAAGTCTGTCCTTAACTCACCCCCTTGGGCCTCAGCATTACCTCTTCCCTGGCCTGAATTAATAGAGCTCAGACCAAATGGCTTTTTGCACCTCCCTCTCTCCCCAGTGTCATTCTGAGACTCTTGGGGTTTTTCTTTTTTTTTTAATTTTTTATTTTTTTGTTCCCTTACAGAGCCTGAATCAGTGAGTTTAAATGCCCTTCTCTTTCTCACTTACCACATGCAAACTTTAATTAAGGCTGTCTTTACATAACACTAACATCATTCAGGGAAAAGTGAAATATTTAATTAAATCACTGAGTTTGATGTCTTAAGAGCAGTGTGTGAGGAAGGTCAGAAATGGTCATAGAGAAGAATGACAAAACAACATGAACAAAAAATATGCAAGGTGGGGAAAATCCTTTATAATTCTTCCTCCTTTGGGCTATAAGCAACACTCATCTTTATTTCACAGCGCAAAACTTTTTCTCTAAAATCAAACTCGATTTTTCCCAAATGTAATCTTTTCTCCTCCTTGTACTTTGACATCTGTATGCTGTCTATTAGTAGGAAATCATTGGATTTTATATTCCTTTTAACTATAGAAAAATATAAAAGCTCCAAAGGTTAACCCAAAATCCACAATCCCAATGAAACAAAAAATAATTTCAACTATGTAAACACTTTAAAACTGGAAATATATGCGAGGCATTGCTGGCTCACATCTATAATCCTAGCTACTCAGAAGGCTGAAACCTAAGGACCGTGGTTCAAAGCCTGTCCAGGCAGGAAAGTCCCTAGGAGACTCTTACTAGAAAACTGAAAGTGGCACGGTGGCTCAAAGTAGTAGAGTGCTCTCCTTGAGCAGAAGAACTCAGGGACAGCACCAAGGCCTTGAGTTGAAGCCCCACAACTGACAAAAAACAAAAAAACCAAAAACCAGATGTACCCAAAGACCTCATTTCCAATGGCTAATACAGCTAATTTACTAGGAATCATAGAAAGTCCTGTAGCCTCGCAGACTTAAGTTCACTTTACATAGAAGTGTCTTGGTCAGTTCCACAACTACAACAAACTGCCTGAGATAAATAACTTAAAAGAAACTAAGATTCCTTTCAGTCAAGGATCTCAGAGTCCCTGGTTAGCTGGCTCTGCTGTTTCTCATAGTGGGATGCCAGGTGTGGTAGAGTAAAGCTGCCCATCTCATGGCAGCCAGGAAACAAAGAAAGAGAGAGGAAGGAGCCAGCATCTCAAGATAATACTCAAGACCAAGCCTCCACCCTCTGTGACCTGTGAGCCCCACTCCCCTTTACCTCCTGAAACTTACATCTCCTCCAATAATGCAATCAGCTGGGACCCGAGTCTTCTGACTTTTGAGCTTCTAGGTAACATTTAAGATCAAAACCGTAACAGAAAGTTTTACTGCTACCCAATGACTCATTTCAAATTAATGAAAATTCCCTTCAGATCAAAGCAAAAGACAAAGTCCAGACAAGACAAAAAGTTACACAGCTTTAAGAAGAGTAAGATAAGCCATTTCCAGTTAGTCAATACTCAGACCAATAATTGCACTGAATGTATTGGCGTAAGCAAACCACCTTAGGAAAGTGTAAAATCCGAATTAAAAAAATATTTTAATGGGCATATTGATAATAGATGATGGAGCTAGTCTTAAAAGATATCATTCAAGGGCCGGGAGTTTGGCCTAGTGGTAGAGTGCTTGCCTAGTATGCATGAAGACCCGGGTTCAATTCCTTGGTACCACATAGAAAAAAAGAAGCCGGAAGTGGTGCTGAGGCTCAAGTGGTAGAGCTCTAACCTTGAGAAAGTCCAAGGACAGTGCTCAGGCCCTGAACTCAAGGCCAGGACTTGCAAAAAAGAAGTTATCATTCAAACTTGTTAGGCTTAGCTTCAACAGATCACAAAATGAATAGCAGCTCTGCCTTGCTGTTATAATGAAAATACCACTTACCATTACTTCACACACATTGATACCCCTTCTCATATTTTTGTTCCCATTTCCCTCCTCCCACCCCTCCCCTCATCTTTTTCCCCCTTCCCTTTCCTATTTCAAATAAACAAATAAACGTACATACAATATACCAAATAACAAGGTAAGATACTGCAACAATATGAGAACAACCAAAGGACAACAAAAGTGATGAGAAATAACATAGTACATTAAGAACAACAATCGCACATTATATAGCTCTTGTTTCTATATCCTGGAGGTCCTTTTATTTAGCCTCATCCTATATGGCCTTATGTGTCTAGGAGGAAAACCTAAGGTCTACAGGCACTAATTTAAAGCTTTAGGGACCAGGGAACTTAAACTGGGATCTTAGCTCTTGCTAATTGTGAGAACTTAATGAAGGTCCTTCATTTGCATAAACTTGTTTCTTTTCTTTTTTTCAATTTTATTGTCAGGGTAATGTATAGAGGGGTTACAGTTACATTCGCCAGGTAGTAGGTGCATTTTTGTACCCCACCCTCTTTACCCCCTCCCAATCAACTTGTTTTCCCCCCTTCCCTTTCCTATTTCAAATAAACAAATAAACATATATACAATATACTAGGTAACCAAGTCAGATACAGTAACAACATGAAATTAATCATAAGGGCAAAAAAAGAGAAGAGAGATAACATAGTAAATTGAGAACAATAATCACACAAGATAAACCTCTTGTTCTTTTCTTTTTTAACCTGAGAAACAAGGACAATAAATTAGCCTATTTATTGGTGAATGGGAATGGCTCTTTTCTGGGAGGCAGGCAGTATACATTCAGGTTTTCTATTCTTTTGGGGATGAGTATGAGACTTGTAGCTAATAAAGTTATGAAGTATCTCTGCTCATGTTGTCATAGAGAGTACCTATGCATTCCTAAAGCATAATACTAGAAGAACCCTTCTTTACTGTATTCTCTTCCTCACACTAATCCTTCAAAACGACAAATTCTGAGAAAACAAGGACCACTCTACTCTGTCTTGTTCTATATGCCTCACTATGCCCTAGAACCATATGAAGCCACTGCATAACATTTTATTGAATGAACGAGTCCCTGTGAGACTCTTATCTCCAAAAAAAGCTCAAAAAAGACAGAAGCAGGGATCTGGCTCCAGTGGTACAGTACGAGTCTTGAGCACAAAGAGGCTCAAGGACAGCCCCCACCAGGTCCTGAGTTCAATGAATTTTAAATAATGAATTTGAAAATCTCAGAACAGCCATGTAAGAGTCACATATACCTATACTGTGGAGATGAGATCCTTAGGCTCACAGTTGGAAGCTAGCCCTGGCACAAAACTCTTCAAGACTCCCTTTCTAAAATAATTAGCAAAAGGCGAAGTTGGAAGTAAAGCTCAACTGATTGATAGAGCACCAACTGAGCAAACACACAGCCCTGCCTTTGAACGCCAATGTCACCAAAAAAGAAAAAATCAGAAAATTGTCTATACGTATGATAAAACATCAGGAATAATTATAACAGTGTCCAATGTGCTTTTCTCTGAGAAGTAGAATTTGGAGAAGGAAGTAGATTCTCATGCACTTTTGTATTTCTTTATTTTCTGAAGTCTTTAAGAAATGAAAATTGAAAGTAAAGGATATCCCCATAGAGGATGCTAAAGTCTAAGTGACTCCATTTAAAAATATATATGCTAAGAGACCAGAGACTAGAGAAGAACATGAAGGCATAAAAATGGTTAATGTACTAAATTAATGGCATTTTTTCTACTTCTTTACTTCTACCCCATATTGTTGTTTGAAAATATTTTGAATATCATATTTAAATATGCTAACAAATAAAATGTCAAGGAAAGATTATATTTTCTAAAATTATACTATAAGAATGTTACCAATAATGCTATTTCATCACCAGAAAGGAAATTTAATTCTGAAAGTGGTAAAAGTTCCTCTTGGAAATTTTGAAAAATATAGAAAAAAAATTAAATTAAAATATAGAAACTGGGGGGGGGAGGGAAACGGGTACCAAGACATGTGAAAGGGTATCAATGTATGTGAATTAATGCACCTTCTATCTGGCAAATATCATGTAACCCTTTTACTAATTACAATAAAAAATAAATAAATAAATAAAATATAGAAACTGCACTAAATTTAAAAACTTGAGGATAATCCCTCATTCCAAGTGTAATCTAGTGCTACCTAGACAAAGCTCACATTGAAATGTGGATGCAATAGAATCAGAGTTTAGTTAGAAGACTAGAGAGATCTTATAAAATTAACTAAAGTAGTGTTATAACCTCTACAAATCCACACAGCATCATTCACCACATGAACTGGCTTCTAAATGCACTGGGCTAAGTGGGAAGCTTAGCAATTGGGATTCTTTTGCTCTATTTTTTTAAGCCAAAGAGCTAATTACAATGTTTATACAATGTCAATTTTAAACAAATGAACCATCTTTTAAGAATTAAGAAAGGGTCATTCAAAGGAAGAACTAAAAGAGACTGGAGCAAGGAAAAAGAAAAGGAGGAAAGATGAAAGGAGAGGCAGGAGGGAAAAAGGAAGGAAAGGTGGGAAGGAGGGAGAAGGAAAAAAGAAAGAAAAAGGAAGGAAAGAAATATTAGATAGTCAGAAAGAAAGGGCCAGGATGAGTCAGAAGTTGCCCTTTCTATCTTCTTTTATTTCCCCCTTCCTAGGATTTCAGCTGTAGGAGAGAAGACACTCACGCCAGGCTGACTTCAATAGCAGCTATGGCAACGCTTTCAGAATTTATTAGCTTCTGGAAAAAAAGGATGAGACTTGAAGACAGAGCCTATAACAACATTTATTCTGGACCTCAGTCTAATCTGAAGCCACACATCTGGGAAGGTAGCAAGTCAAAAAGGCCAAGTCAGCCTTTTAGTTGTCAAAAGGCAGATGGCTTCTTCATAAACAGTAGGAGCAAACAAATAAACAAAAAAATAGCAGTTAAAAAGAAAGCATGGAGTTAAATCATGCCTACACTAAATGACATTGTGTAACAAATTATCAGATCTAAGCCTAATCACACAAGCTAAAAAGAATTTCTCTTTGTTTTCTTTTTTTATTTTTTCTTTTTCAAAGATGGAAGCAGAAAAGTAAAAAGGAAAAGGAAAGGAAGCGGATCTTAGTTATATGTCTATTTTTGTCTCTCAAAGATCTTTGGCAAATCTATCTTGCATGGGTAACAAGCAAAATTATGAAGCACTTTTGAAATAAGTCTGATTCTTGAATCTACAAAAGCAAACAGAATACAAAATTCTCTCATTACACTGTGCCTTCATCTTGGAGAGGAGAGGTCTGGAAGAACTTGATAGCCTCTCTCTCTGTCTCTCTGTCTCTCTGTCTCTCTCTCTCTGTCTCTCTCTCTCTCTCTGTACATATATATATAGTGTGTGTGTGTGTATGTGAGTGTGTGTGTGTGCACATGCGTGTGTACATGTACTCACATGAGAAGTCAGAATCAAATGGAGTTTATCCAAGGGATTATAATAAAATCACGCTATCCATTAAGGATTATAATGATCTTCCTTCTAGATAAATTTAAATTCTACCACAGTCTGTCTCCTGCTTTCTTGTCCAATCTCATCCTCTTATTTTCCATCTCTATGTATTTCCATTGACCTTCTTACTTTGTTTTGAGTACCATGTTTTCCAACTTTATACCTGAGCACAGTGTTTCTTCCCCATTTATAAAACATTTTTTCTCAGGCACCTTTCCCAAACTCTCCAATTGGGGCTAATGGCAGAAATGGCTACTTCCTCCTATGTGATTTCCCAGCTAAAGAGCCTTCTTCTGCAGAGTTTCTATCATGGGTTTATATTTATTTGCATATACTGATTTTGTATTATACCTTGGAATTCACAAGGGCAGCAGAAACCTTATTTTATCCTCTGAATTAAGGTAATAGATACCACAAAGTAGAAACTCTCTCTCTTCCTCTCTCTCTATATATACATATATATATGCATATAGAATATATATAATATGCATATAATGTAATATATGTTATATCATGTAATATACATATAATAAGACACACTGAGTATTCTGATTCTAATCACATATATACGTATATATATACATAGATAGAATAAACCACACTGAGTATTCTAATTCTAATCTCTCCAAAGCAAGTAACTTCATGCCATCTCAGCTCCTGACATTAATGCTCAAAGAAACACTCAGACTTATCTAAAATCTGCCAGAATAACCACACAAACCCTGAAAAGAAAGTATAAAATTCAAAGTGGCATTCGGGCTTTAGCACAGGCCATTTGCATCCTGTGGATTACAAATGGCTACAGTATTAGTGTGATTTTAAGGACAGCAGAATCCAGTACATAAGGAAACACCAACCATGAGAGTTCAAAAACACCACTGCCCCTTCACAGCAAGTGAAATAGCATATGTGGGTGTGATCACACTGAGCTTGGGAAAATGGCTAAGTCTCTGAGCTCAACTCTCTCAACTATAAAATATCTGTTGTAAGGAAGGAACTATATTTCTAAGTGTAAATGTAATCGCTCCTGGAATGAAGACAGAAAATTTCACAACTTATGTGCATCAGCAGAGTTCTAAAATCCAAGATGGTGGTGGGAAGGAGTAGGCGTGTGAGCTCAGTCCAGCTGACAGCAATCTGACTCCCTAGTGGATCATTTTTGTTTTGTTTTGTTTTGTTTTTTTTTGTTTTTGTTCTCTATAACATGGCATGGGCTCAGGTTTCGGGGCAACTAACCTTCAGATGGTGAATTAACATTCCAGCCTAAAAAATTTCTCTGTGGAAAATGAGAGTTTCTGGGGAGAAGAGGTAACCTGACCTGTCAGGTGTGGTGGGATTTACTGAGTCCTATAAGTGTAGAGTAAACTGTGGGCATGTGTTTTATGCATGGAGGAATCCATGATCCAGATAATATGCTGAAGAAAACGATGGGGACTGTGGTCCAATCAATGGAATAACTATTCTTGTTTCCCCTGACACATAAAACACAACCAGACCTGACAGGCTCTGCAATGCTTCAAAACGGGTTTGTGTTTACACTTCATTGTGAGATTTTTTTAATGGTTTGAAATGACTCAGAGGAAGTTATGTAATGTTTGTGGAGACACGTGCTAGAAAATAAACCAGGAACCACAATTGTAGTGTTAGAATGGGGCCCCTTACTAAATGTATTTTAAATAATGGACAGGTAATTAGAGGAATTAAAGTGCTAGGAAATGGCTGAGTACCTTGTATTAAAGTAACTTTCTTGCCAATGACAGGTATAAACTGTTGTCTGATAAAAGAAAGTCTCTAGGCGTCCACTTTGAGAGGACATCAGAACAGCAGTTACTAGAAAATATATGGCCTAGAAAGACTGGAGGCAAATTAATTGAGTCATGGTTTCCTTGACTTTCTCACTAATGGTACCCCAGTTTGAACAGGATTAAGGCAAGAAAGGATGCATTGATTCTTCTGCACCAAAGTATCAAGCACTGGATTCTGAATTGCCCGCACATTGAGGAAGCAACACCCATCTGAAGAAAAAATTCTTGTCACATCTTTGGTTCATCCTAAAACTATGAGTGTGCTGGATGAGTTTCCAAAGAGAAACTCGGTGGATGCATAGCTTATAGTGATGAGCTGACTATCACAGACCAGTGCTGGGAAAGCAGAGCTTGGAATGCAAGTCCTAGAAAGTTAGAATTAATGAGCAAACAACACAGGATTTCCATCAAAGCCCTTGAAGAGTCAGGCTTTAAAGCAAATACATCATCCTAAACTAAATCTTAAAAAAAAAAAGATTGTCTTTAAGTAATTGCACAAGGGATTGTCATTTAACAAAACACTTTAGGAATACAATGCATCTTGATCAACGTGACCGCCTTGCAACATTCTAACTTATCTCTCTCAACACATCCCTCTCTTATTTGTCTTAATTTTGTAGTATATATTGTATTTTTGACTGTATTTTCCCCTTCTCCCTCTTCTTTATTCATATATTCCTCTCCCCTTGCAAGCACCCATTTCCTGGTGGTACTTATTTTGTTAGACTTTATAAGTAATTACATGATTTAAATTTTCCTTTGAATCTACCATATTTCAGTCAATACAAACACTTTCATACCACCCAACCTGTTTGCTTACAGGTTTACAGGCTAACTTTACCTTCCACAAATCACAAAAACTACCAACCTCTGTCTCTTTGGCCTGACATACTTTACTTAATATAATTTTCTCCATGCCATTGCATTCTTTATAAATGGTTCAATATCATTCTTTCTAGAGGATAAGTAAAATTCCACAGTGTATATATATATATATATATATATCACATTAGATCTTTAAAAAATTAAATTTTATTATAAAGATGGGGTTATAGTTATATGTCAGATACTGGGTATATTTCTGTTTGAACAGTGTTAATCTCACCCTTATTGCAAACAGCACAATAAAAATTTCTTGTTTCCATTTCTTGGAATTCATTCCAATAAGCATCATTTAATATGATCATATATGCACATAGCTATTTAGCCATTGTGATAATCTCCTAAAAAATATCATCCTTTGTTTTCATTAGGTAAATGAAGAGTTCTGTTTAATTAACCCTGTCCACATGTTATTATTTGTCTTTTATTATCCATTGGATTAACTTGTAAATTTATAGACATTCTCGTTATTACAAATGAGGGAAACCATGCTGAAGCCTATGTCTCTTTGGGTCTGGGCAATGCCATTCTTTCTGATGGAATAGAATTCCATTGTGTGCGTGTGTGTGTGTGTGTGTGTGTGTGTGTGTGTGTGTGTGTGTGTGTGTGTATGCATGTGTATAGATAGATAGATGATAGACAGATAGATAGACAGACAGACAACATTTTCTTGATCTATCTAGGCCATCTGGATTGATACGATATCTTGGCTATGGCAAACAATGCTAAAATGTGAGCTGGTTGCTTCAGTGTAAACTGGTTGCTTCGTTTGTGATCATTTATGTAAATGCCCTGGAGTGGGTTTGCTGGACTGAGGACCAGTGAAAAAGAATATAATGGCCAGAAATAAAGCCATAGACTTATAGCCATCTAATATTTGATAAGGGTGCCAAAAACATGAGATGAAAGAAGATAGCCTTTTTAACAAATGGTGCTGAGAAAACTGGATATCCATGCAGAAAACTGAAACCAGTTCCATATCTATCACATTGCACCAGCAGCAGTTCAAAATGAAATCAAAAGATTTCAAAAGGAAAATAAGAAAGAAACACATAAAGGAAAACCTTTCAGATAGAAGGAAAATTTGTTTATAGTTCACAGTCAGAAAAGAATAATGCCAGATGGAAATGTGGATCTATGGGAGGAAAAAGCACTTAAAATAGTAAATAAAAAACTGTGTCACCCTGTACTGCTAGGCAGCTCATGACTTTCATCCTCCTAACTATTCCAGGGCAAGAAAGTCTGTGAGAATTTTTTGGGGGGGTAGGGGTTGGTTGTGGGCTTGATTTTTAGGGCCTAGGCACTGTCCTTGAGCTCTTCAACTCAAGGCTAGTGCTGTATCACTTAAGCCACAGCTCCACTGCCAGTTTTCTGGTGGTTAGTTAGAAATATGAGTCTCACAGACTTTCCTGCCCCTTCTGGCTCTGAACTGTAATCCTCAGATCTCAGGTTCCTGAGTAGCTACGATTACAAACATGAGCCACTGGTGCCCAGCTTTTGTGAGACTTTTATCTCCAAAAAAGCTGGAAGAAGAGCTGTGGCTCTTTAGATATTGCATTAAGTTGCCACAACAGATACCAGAGACAGGGCGGTTCAGGATGGGAATCCAAGGTCAAATTGCTGGCAAGTGTGGTTTCTTTTGAAGTCTCTCTCCTGGGCACCTTCTCCATGTCCTCACATGACTGCTCGACTGTCTGATGTCCTTTTTTTTTTTTAATCGGAACATTAGGGCCACCCTATTATGTCATTCCAACTTAATAGTTTCCTTAAAGGATTTATCTTGAAATACAATTACATTCTGAAGATTTCAATATACAAATTGGCCTGAACTAGGCATGTATTACATTTTATTGTGTCTTTTCCAATAAAGTGTGGAGATGACCCTCAAAAATCCAACCAAGATGACATGAAATGAAAACATCTGTAAGATGCACATCTGTAACCCCAGCTACATGGGAGATATAGGTGCAAAGGTCATTTGGCTGAGATATCCTATCTAAAACATTATTAACACAAAAAGGGCTGAGAGCCTGGCTCAAGTGATAACATGCAAGTGCCAGAAGAAGAAAAAAAGAAAAAGAAGGAAAAGAATACAAAACCAGAATCACAAAATGAATCCAGGAATGAAGTGAATAAATGTTTCTACCATGACTTCCATAGTGGCTTTATGTGGCCCTTAGACTGTCTATAAGTTCTCAAGCAACCAGCTTAGGAAAGGAAGTCAGTCCAGTAACATAAATTCTGTTACATTTGTGACAGTCAGGACTTTGTAAGACAATGCTGTTATGTTTATGTCACTTGGGACTTTGTAACATTGAACAAGTGATATAACCATGATTTAGTCTAAAATTACCTCGCACAGAGGTTAGATTATGAGCCCTAAAATGGTAATTCTCCCTAGAACTGTAGGATGTAGGGAAATGGAATCCTTGCAGAAGTGAGTAAATGAAAGACCTTGATCTTTCTGGTTAAAATGATCATAAATCCAACTGGAAGTGTTCATGTAAGAGAAAGGGAGGGAAAGAAGACACACAGAGGAGAATGGAATGGTGCTAAGACTGAAGCCTCTGCTGAAGCTGATTGTCTCATAGCTTGTTTTACAGTTGCAGAAGGCTGACTAATCCAGTTTTTTCCTTTCTCTTTTACTTGTTATATGATTGGGAGACTCAGGATGCCAACTCTGTAGTTCCTACATGATCCCAAATCATCCCAAAGAGACATCAACAAGTTCTGTTTACTGAGGTAGAAAACTAAACAATTCATTTTACATTCTCATTGTAAAAACAATATATTAGCAAGGTAGTGAAATTGGTATAATACCAGTACTTATCATAACCAGGTCATTTTGCATACTCCCTTCTAGCTATCCATATATATCCATATAGAGAGAAAAATAACATATACATACTCATAACTGTAGGAGAATCATCATGAGTTGCTGTTAAAAAGTATTCTAGGATATAAGTTTATCTGGGTTTATTGCATAATTGTTGTAACTTTTGGATCATTGTGGTTAAATATGACTAATTTTGTACATTTGAAATAAAGAATTATTTAGTGTTTTGTGAGTGTTATGTTAACACACACTTGGGGCTGGGAGTGTGGCCTAGTGGTAGAGTGCTTGCCTAGCATGAATGAAACCCTGGATTCCATTCCTTGGTACTGTATACACAGAAAAAGCTGGAAGTGGTGTTGTTCCTCAAGGGGTAGAGCTCTAGCCTTGAGAAAGCTCAAGGACAGCACTCAGGCCCTGAGTTCAAGTCCCAGGACTGGCAATAATAATAATAATAATAATAATAATAGCACACATTCAAGTTATCATTTTTCTTTGTAAAAATGCTCAATTCAAAATAAAATTAGCATTCAGAATTGATAGCTAGGAAATAATAATTACACTAATGGCTTTGAAAAGGTCAACATTTTATTTTCTCATCATTCTAACATTCTCAGGTTAGCCGACATTTTGTTATCATCAACTCATGAAGTCGTATACAGAAAGAGCATCTCTCACAAATTTTCCCAATGGGTGAGTATAACAAGATGTTGCTACATGAAATTTACAATTTATATTTCCCTTTAGCACTGACCAAATCAAAGATTCGTGGGCTGCCAATTAGCTCCACGCTTGCTATTTGCTGTCTGTGTTTTATTCTGGTACCTAGAAATGAGTTTTTTAAGTCGTCAATACTAGCTCTTTTATCTACGTAATGAAAGAAGTCAGGTGTCTGGCAGGAGGACATGAACCTTGTCATCTGATGTGATTATGCCTGACTTATCACAGAACTCCATTCCTGCTGCCAGACCACAGTCCAGTTGACCCCAAGTAGTCATTCCCCATAGCAATGAACCAAAGAATCAACATCAACTGTTTTGTAAGCTACACTCATAGAATTGGGTAGTTCTTGGCTTTCACAACCCTTTCTCCCACTTTATAGCTGAGAAGTCTGGTGTCTGGGTTCTTCTGGCTCTCCTATTAAGTATGAAAACATTGACACTTGTCCCTGAGAAAACTCTTCAACACTCTCAGAAAAATCAGGTTGCACTGTGCGAAATGAATGAAATAAAAGGCGACCCCAACCTCTGTCATTTATTCCATAGAACACTAAGCACTCTTTTAGAATAATATTTGAATGTCAGGAGACAAATGTTTTACTCTCCTGAACTCATTTAACCCTCACAATGGCCCCCATGGACTTGTCCTATTTTACAAAACAGGAAAATTGAGTTTAGAGACATTTTGATAAGGCACAAGGGAAGTTATCTGACTTGGATCTATCTTCCTTCCTTTAAGACTATGCTCTAAACATACCAGGTTCTGTCCCTAAGGAACCAGCAGAAACCAGATATCTCCTTTAACTTTTCAAATGTTCACTTCCAGTAGCCTTCATGACTAGACATATTTTTCTCAGTGAATGAGAGCAGATAAAAGATTTTGCCACAATATATGTTTGTCTTGAAGCAAATAAATAATATATATTGCAACTGAGTCTGATATGGGCAAGCATCTAGGAATCATGAATGAATAGTACTAAGTAGTTAATATCTACACATTTGAAAAGCCGTCTTCATGTTCTATTTGGACAAATGATACATATTTCTGCAAACTTCTTGGCATAATCTGGCTTGTTTATGAAGGAAATTTTCTGTTATATTATTGACATCCTTTTGACAGCCCATACTGTGTAACTGTAAGTAGGCATTTGACACCATCTAAGATCCTGCCCAAGAGTATTGATTTCTGCATTTTTCTCATGCAGAAGGTATCTTAATCCTGAACATTAGTGTTTCTTTGCTGTCTGATAGTGAAAGCATAAATGAAGCTTTCATTTCCTCTATAAATTTTTTTGCAGTGACCTCTGACTGTTGGCCAGCCTGCCTGCCAACACCCCATTAGAAGTCATCTTTTTTACAATCAACTATCATTTGATAACCTCTTGGGGTTAAGAGTACAGATGTATGATCTGAATGTTCCTGATGGGAATACTTCATACCCCAACTATGTTTTCCCTTGAAAATGACATCACCAGGGATGCATTTTTCAAATAATTTGGCCATCACATTCTAAAAGTTTCCTTGAAAATAAAAAGAAATATTCTGCACCTCCAATACATATTATTTGAAAGCTAAGGATGAAATGAAAGGAAATTTTTAAAGCTTATTAATTATTCAGGCTTAGAGGATCTTAGTATAAAGTGGCAAGAAAAGGTCAAGAGTCATCATTCCAACGACTGCTTTATACGACTGCTGTATTGAAAGCTCAAGACTCAGACCGCTAGCTTGAAAGACAGTTTTTGATGCTTCTGAGTTGGAATATAGTGATAATTTAAGGTATATGAAAACTTATTCCTGAGCAGAGCACTCAGGTGTCATGAGTTAAGATTTTCACCCACAAGTTTACACCAACCTGCTATTACTGAATCGATAAATGTCATTGTATTATACATCTATAAACTAAAAAATAATAAAAACTTATCCTTCTAAAATACATTGAGTTTGTAAATAGTGTTTATAATACCCTTCTACAATTCCTCCCTTCTTAAGATTCTCATTCCCCTCAAATGATTCTTTTAACAACATAAGTATTAGACAATTTATTTTCTTATTTGCCTCCTCTTTGTACTGAACTTGTTCCAGTTTGTTTTCTTAAATTGACACTTTGCTAATGTGAACCCATGTATAATACCGTCTTTACTTCTTAAGAGGGATAGAAATAACTTATCTTTGTAAACTTCTTTCTTGTCTGGAAATAAATTATTTTAATGAAGAATTCAGAACCACATTTAATAAAGAAATTGTATAGGAAATTGAGTGAAAAGTGACAGAAGCCAGGCACTAGTGGCTTATGCTTATAACCCTAGCTACTCAGGTGGCTGAGATCTGTGGATCATGGTTCAAAGCCAGCCTAAGAAGCAAAGTTGTGAGACTATTATCTCCAATCAACTATTCAGAGAAAGTCAGAAGTGATGCTGTAGCTCAAGTGGTAGAGTACTATCCTTGAGCAAAAGAGCTAAGTGACAGGGCCGGGAGTTTGGCCTAGTGGTCAAAGTGCTTGCCTAGCATGCACAAAGACCCGGGTTCGATTCCTTGGTACCACATATATACAAAAAAGCCAGAAATGGTGCTGAGGCTCAAGTGGTAGAGCTCTAGCCTTGAGAAAGTCCAAGAACAGCGCTCAGGCCCTGAGCTCAAGCCCAGGACTGGCAAAAAAAAAAAAAAAAGAGCTAAGTGACAGTACCCAGACTGTATTTAAGCTTCAGGATTGGAAAAAAATATTAAAGTGCTAGGGTGGAGTTTAGAACTCAGAAAGTCTGTGAGCTTAACCACCATGTTGAAGCCTTTACTCTGTTGAATAGAATTAAGTCTCCAAAAAACCTTAAATAGTCTTTGACTTTAGGTCAATGGGTTAATCACAAAAAAAGCTAAGACCAGGAAGCATATTGGAGGAGATGGTGTGAGTCCTAACCCTAGCTCTGGCACTTACCAGCTGCAGTCTTCAGTAAGCTTTCCGAGCTGTCTGAATTCGAACTCCTAACCTGTCCATTAAAACCAAATTCAGTCCACTTATATTTTTATATTATATGTTCTATTTACAGCTAATAGGAATATAATAATTTCATATTTAGTCTGTTTACATTTAGGCTAATTATTGATGCAGTTGGGATGATACCTATTATTTTTTAATTTTCCTACTTAGCCATGTGTTTAATATAACTTTAATTTTTTCTTAACTGTTTATTGGTTAATCAAATATATATTAATTGTTAGTCACATGTATTTCATGTGACTATCTTCATTTCTTTTGCGAAATCTGATGTGAATAATTTTTATTTATTTTTATGGATTCAATATTTATTCCCATGCATTTATTTTTACAAGATATACCAAGAAGATAGATATTTTAGATTGATATTGTAGATTTTATATAGATCTGTAACTTATAAAATTATAATATACTAACTAACTATAAAATAATTATATAATATAATTAATTTACAACTATAATGTAATTACATAATATATGACTATATAGTGATATATCCCATATGTGTGGGATAAATATTATATAATGTTATATGGCATATTATATGTTATAATATATAATTGTATGTTATATATTACATATGGTATATTATATAAATAATAGTATATAACATATATTACAATATATGGCATATAATTACATATTATAAAGTTTTATATCCATATATAAGATCTATATGATATATGCTGTTAGAAAATACATAGGCATTACCTCTTATGTTCTCTGTCTCCTCTCATTTTGGAACTCCAGTTTTACATGCATTTGAGTGCTTCTCCTTTGTATCTTATATAATAACTTTGCCATTCTTTTTCCATGTGCTTTAGTTCCATATAGTTTAATTAGCCAAATTCCAGGCTACTGATTCCCTTCATCTATGCTATGATGAATCTATTACTAAGCCATCCAATGAGGGCTTTTTTTCCATATATTTTTATTGTAATCAATAGAAGGGTTACATTATACTCACCAGATAGAAGGTGCATTACTTGACAAACATTGATACACTTTCTCATGTCTTGGTCCCCATTTCCCTCCCCCCACCCCAGCTCCTCATCTTGTTTTTCCCCCTTCCCTATCCAATTTCAAATAACCAGATACACATATGTACAATATATCAGATAACCAGGTAAAATACTGTAACAATATGAGATAACCAAGGGACAGCAAAAGAGATGAGAGATAACATAGTACATTAAAGACAACAATCACTTGTTATATGGCTTTTGTCTCTATATCCTGGAGGTCCTTTCATTTAGCATCATACTATATGGCTTATGTATCTAGGTTTTGTTCTATTGTAAATCTCTGCTAGGAGAGTCCAAGGTTTCTACTGATTATGACAAATGAGAGAAACCATTGAGCCTACGTTCCTTTGAGTCTGGCTCAATTCACTTAATATGATTTTTTCTAAGTCTTTCCATTTCCTTACAAATGAGGGGATGTCATTCTTTCTGACAGCAGCATAGAATTCCATTGTGTACAAATACCACATCTTATTGATCCATTCATCAACTGAGGGGCATCTGGGTTGGTTCCATATCTTTGCTATGGCAAATAGTGCTGCAATGAACATTATTCTGCTAGT